>NW_027194718.1:0-144831 GCF_032444005.1 Ranitomeya imitator
CTTGTGCCCAGGCCTTAAGCCTAGCCCGCACTTGTGCCCAGGCCTTAAGCCTAGCCTGCAATTGTGCCCAGGCCTTAAGCCTAGCCCGCACTTGTGCCCAGGCCTTAAGCCTAGCCCGCACTTGTGCCCAGGCGTTAAGCCTAGCCCGCACTTGTGCCCAGGCCTTAAGCCTAGCCCGCACTTGTGCCCAGGCCTTAAGCCTAGCCCGCACTTGTGCCCAGGCCTTAAGCCTAGCCCGCACTTGTGCCCAGGCCTTAAGCCTAGCCCGCACTTGTGCCCAGGCCTTAAGCCTAGCCCGCACTTGTGCCCAGGCCTTAAGCCTAGCCCGCACTTGTGCCCAGGCCTTAAGCCTAGCCCGCACTTGTGCCTAGGCCTTAAGCCTGGCTGGCACTTGTGCCCATGCCTTAAGCCTAGCCGGCACTTGTGGCCCCTGCCTTGATCCTAGCCAGCACTGCACTTGTGCCCAGGCCTTAAGCCTAGCCTGCACTTGTGCCCAGGCCTGAAGCCTAGCCTGCACTTGTGCCCAGGCCTTAAGCCTAGCCCGCACTTGTGCCCAGGCCTTAAGCCTAGCCCGCACTTGTGCCCAGGCCTTAAGCCTAGCCCGCACTTGTGCCCAGGCCTTAAGCCTAACCCGCACTTGTGCCCAGGCCTTAAGCCTAGCCCGCACTTGTGCCCAGGCCTTAAGCCTAGCCCGCACTTGTGCCCAGGCCTTAAGCCTAGCCCGCACTTGTGCTCCGGCCTTAAGCCTAGCCCGCACTTGTGCCCCGGCCTTAAGCTTAGCCCGCACTTGTGCCCAGGCCTTAAGCCTAGCCCGCACTTGTGCCCAGGCCTTAAGCCTCACCCGCACTTGTGCCCAGGCCTTAAGCCTAGCCCGCACTTGTGCCTCCTGCCTTGATCCTAGCCAGCACTTGTGCCCATGCCTTAAGCCTAGCCGGCACTTGTGGCCCCTGCCTTGATCCTAGCCAGCACTGCACTTGTGCCCAGGCCTTAAGCCTAGCCTGCACTTGTGCCCAGGCCTTAAGCCTAGCCTGCACTTGTGCCCAGGCCTTAAGCCTAGCCCGCAATTGTGCCCAGGCCTTAAGCCTTGCCCGCACTTGTGCCCAGGCCTTAAGCCTAGCCCGCACTTGTGCCTAGGCCTTAAGCCTAGCCCACACTTGTGCCCATGCCTTACGCCTAGCTGGCACTTGTGGCCTTTGCCTTGATCCTAGCCAGCACTGCACTTGTGCCCAGGCCTTAAGCCTAGCCTGCACTTGTGCCCAGGCCTTAAGCCTAGCCTGCACTTGTGCCCAGGCGTTAAGCCTAGCCCGCACTTGTGCCCTCTGCCTTGATCCTAGCCCGCACTTGTGCCCCCTGCCTTGATCCTAGCCCGCACTTGTGCCCAGGCCTTAAGCCTAGCCCGCACTTGTGCCCAGGCCTTAAGCCTAGCCCGCACTTGTGCCCCGGCCTTAAGCCTAGCCCGCACTTGTGCCCCGGCCTTAAGCCTAGCCCGCACTTGTGCCCAGGCCTTAAGCCTAGCCCGCACTTGTGCCCAGGCCTTAAGCCTAGCCCGCACTTGTGCCCAGGCCTTAAGCCTAGCCCGCACTTGTGCCTAGGCCTTAAGCCTAGCCCACACTTGTGCCCATGCCTTAAGCCTAGCTGGCACTTGTGGCCTTTGCCTTGATCCTAGCCAGCACTGCACTTGTGCCCAGGCCTTAAGCCTAGCCTGCACTTGTGCCCAGGCCTTAAGCCTAGCCTGCACTTGTGCCCAGGCGTTAAGCCTAGCCCGCACTTGTGCCCCCTGCCTTGATCCTAGCCCGCACTTGTGCCCCCTGCCTTGATCCTAGCCCGCACTTGTGCCCAGGCCTTAAGCCTAGCCCGCACTTGTGCCCAGGCCTTAAACCTAGCCCGCACTTGTGCCCCTGCCTTAAGCCTAGCCCGCACTTGTGCCCAGGCCTTAAGCCTAGCCTGCACTTGTGCCCAGGCCTTAAGCCTAGCCCGCACTTGTGCCCAGGCCTTAAGCCTAGCCCGCACTTGTGCCCAGGCCTTAAGCCTAGCCCGCACTTGTGCCCAGGCCTTAAGCCTAGCCCGCACTTGTGCCCAGGCGTTAAGCCTAGCCCGCACTTGTGCCCAGGCCTTAAGCCTAGCCCGCACTTGTGCCCAGGCCTTAAGCCTAGCCCGCACTTGTGCCCAGGCCTTAAGCCTAGCCCGCACTTGTGCCCAGGCCTTAAGCCTAGCCCGCACTTGTGCCCAGGCCTTAAGCCTAGCCCGCACTTGTGCCCAGGCCTTAAGCCTAGCCCGCACTTGTGCTCCGGCCTTAAGCCTAGCCCGCACTTGTGCCCCGGCCTTAAGCTTAGCCCGCACTTGTGCCCAGGCCTTAAGCCTAGCCCGCACTTGTGCCCAGGCCTTAAGCCTCACCCGCACTTGTGCCCAGGCCTTAAGCCTAGCTCGCACTTGTGCCTCCTGCCTTGATCCTAGCCAGCACTTGTGCCCATGCCTTAAGCCTAGCCGGCACTTGTGGCCCCTGCCTTGATCCTAGCCAGCACTGCACTTGTGCCCAGGCCTTAAGCCTAGCCTGCACTTGTGCCCAGGCCTTAAGCCTAGCCTGCACTTGTGCCCAGGCCTTAAGCCTAGCCCGCAATTGTGCCCAGGCCTTAAGCCTTGCCCGCACTTGTGCCCAGGCCTTAAGCCTAGCCCGCACTTGTGCCTAGGCCTTAAGCCTAGCCCACACTTGTGCCCATGCCTTAAGCCTAGCTGGCACTTGTGGCCTTTGCCTTGTTCCTAGCCAGCACTGCACTTGTGCCCAGGCCTTAAGCCTAGCCTGCACTTGTGCCCAGGCCTTAAGCCTAGCCTGCACTTGTGCCCAGGCGTTAAGCCTAGCCCGCACTTGTGCCCCCTGCCTTGATCCTAGCCCGCACTTGTGCCCCCTGCCTTGATCCTAGCCCGCACTTGTGCCCAGGCCTTAAGCCTAGCCCGCACTTGTGCCCAGGCCTTAAGCCTAGCCCGCACTTGTGCCCCGGCCTTAAGCCTAGCCCGCACTTGTGCCCCGGCCTTAAGCCTAGCCCGCACTTGTGCCCAGGCCTTAAGCCTAGCCCGCACTTGTGCCCAGGCCTTAAGCCTAGCCCGCACTTGTGCCCAGGCCTTAAGCCTAGCCCGCACTTGTGCCTAGGCCTTAAGCCTAGCCCACACTTGTGCCCATGCCTTAAGCCTAGCTGGCACTTGTGGCCTTTGCCTTGATCCTAGCCAGCACTGCACTTGTGCCCAGGCCTTAAGCCTAGCCTGCACTTGTGCCCAGGCCTTAAGCCTAGCCTGCACTTGTGCCCAGGCGTTAAGCCTAGCCCGCACTTGTGCCCCCTGCCTTGATCCTAGCCCGCACTTGTGCCCCCTGCCTTGATCCTAGCCCACACTTGTGCCCAGGCCTTAAGCCTAGCCCGCACTTGTGCCCAGGCCTTAAACCTAGCCCGCACTTGTGCCCCTGCCTTAAGCCTAGCCCGCACTTGTGCCCAGGCCTTAAGCCTAGCCTGCACTTGTGCCCAGGCCTTAAGCCTAGCCCGCACTTGTGCCCAGGCCTTAAGCCTAGCCCGCACTTGTGCCCAGGCCTTAAGCCTAGCCCGCACTTGTGCCCAGGCCTTAAGCCTAGCCCGCACTTGTGCCCAGGCCTTAAGCCTAGCCCGCACTTGTGCCCAGGCCTTAAGCCTAGCCCGCACTTGTGCCCAGGCCTTAAGCCTAGCCCGCACTTGTGCCCAGGCCTTAAGCCTAGCCCGCACTTGTGCCCAGGCCTTAAGCCTAGCCCGCACTTGTGCCCAGGCGTTAAGCCTAGCCCGCACTTGTGCCCAGGCCTTAAGCCTAGCCCGCACTTGTGCCCAGGCCTTAAGCCTAGCCCGCACTTGTGCCCAGGCCTTAAGCCTAGCCCGCACTTGTGCCCAGGCCTTAAGCCTAGCCCGCACTTGTGCCCAGGCCTTAAGCCTAGCCCGCACTTGTGCCCAGGCCTTAAGCCTAGCCCGCACTTGTGCCCAGGCCTTAAGCCTAGCCCGCACTTGTGCCTAGGCCTTAAGCCTGGCTGGCACTTGTGCCCATGCCTTAAGCCTAGCCGGCACTTGTGGCCCCTGCCTTGATCCTAGCCAGCACTGCACTTGTGCCCAGGCCTTAAGCCTAGCCTGCACTTGTGCCCAGGCCTGAAGCCTAGCCTGCACTTGTGCCCAGGCCTTAAGCCTAGCCCGCACTTGTGCCCAGGCCTTAAGCCTAGCCCGCACTTGTGCCCAGGCCTTAAGCCTAACCCGCATTTGTGCCCAGGCCTTAAGCCTAGCCCGCACTTGTGCTCCGGCCTTAAGCCTAGCCCGCACTTGTGCCCCGGCCTTAAGCTTAGCCCGCACTTGTGCCCAGGCCTTAAGCCTAGCCCGCACTTGTGCCCAGGCCTTAAGCCTCACCCGCACTTGTGCCCAGGCCTTAAGCCTAGCCCGCACTTGTGCCTCCTGCCTTGATCCTAGCCAGCACTTGTGCCCATGCCTTAAGCCTAGCCGGCACTTGTGGCCCCTGCCTTGATCCTAGCCAGCACTGCACTTGTGCCCAGGCCTTAAGCCTAGCCTGCACTTGTGCCCAGGCCTTAAGCCTAGCCTGCACTTGTGCCCAGGCCTTAAGCCTAGCCCGCACTTGTGCCCAGGCCTTAAGCCTAGCCCGCACTTGTGCCCAGGCCTTAAGCCTAGCCCGCACTTGTGCCCAGGCCTTAAGCCTAGCCCGCACTTGTGCCCAGGCCTTAAGCCTAGCCCGCACTTGTGCCCAGGCCTTAAGCCTAGCCCGCACTTGTGCCCAGGCCTTAAGCCTAGCCCGCACTTGTGCCCAGGCCTTAAGCCTAGCCCGCACTTGTGCCCAGGCCTTAAGCCTAGCCCGCACTTGTGCCCAGGCCTTAAGCCTAGCCCGCACTTGTGCCCAGGCCTTAAGCCTAGCCCGCACTTGTGCCCAGGCCTTAAGCCTAGCCCGCACTTGTGCCCAGGCCTTAAGCCTAGCCCGCACTTGTGCCCAGGCCTTAAGCCTAACCCGCACTTGTGCCCAGGCCTTAAGCCTAGCCCGCACTTGTGCCCAGGCCTTAAGCCTAGCCCGCACTTGTGCTCCGGCCTTAAGCCTAGCCCGCACTTGTGCCCCGGCCTTAAGCTTAGCCCGCACTTGTGCCCAGGCCTTAAGCCTAGCCCGCACTTGTGCCCAGGCCTTAAGCCTCACCCGCACTTGTGCCCAGGCCTTAAGCCTAGCCCGCACTTGTGCCTCCTGCCTTGATCCTAGCCAGCACTTGTGCCCATGCCTTAAGCCTAGCCGGCACTTGTGGCCCCTGCCTTGATCCTAGCCAGCACTGCACTTGTGCCCAGGCCTTAAGCCTAGCCTGCACTTGTGCCCAGGCCTTAAGCCTAGCCTGCACTTGTGCCCAGGCCTTAAGCCTAGCCCGCAATTGTGCCCAGGCCTTAAGCCTTGCCCGCACTTGTGCCCAGGCCTTAAGCCTAGCCCGCACTTGTGCCCAGGCCTTAAGCCTAACCCGCACTTGTGCCCAGGCCTTAAGCCTAGCCCGCACTTGTGCCCAGGCCTTAAGCCTAGCCCGCACTTGTGCCCAGGCCTTAAGCCTGGCTGGCACTTGTGCCCATGCCTTAAGCCTAGCTGGCAATTGTGGCCCCTGCCTTGATCCTAGCCAGCACTGCACTTGTGCCCAGGCCTTAAGCCTAGCCCGCACTTGTGCCCAGGCCTTAAGCCTAGCCCGCACTTGTGCCCCCTGCCTTGATCCTAGCCAGCACTTGTGCCCATGCCTTAAGCCTAGCCGGCACTTGTGGCCCCTGCCTTGATCCTAGCCAGCACTGCACTTGTGCCCAGGCCTTAAGCCTAGCCTGCACTTGTGCCCAGGCCTTAAGCCTAGCCTGCACTTGTGCCCCGGCCTTAAGCTTAGCCCGCACTTGTGCCCCGGCCTTAAGCTTAGCCCGCACTTGTGCCCAGGCCTTAAGCCTAGCCCGCACTTGTGCCCCGGCCTTAAGCCTAGCCCGCACTTGTGCCCTGGCCTTAAGCCTAGCCCGCACTTGTGCCCCGGCCTTAAGCCTAGCCCGCACTTGTGCCACGGCCTTAAGCCGAGCCCGCACTTGTGCCCCGGCTTTAAGCCGAGCCCACACTTGTGCCCCGGCCTTAAGCTTAGCCCGCACTTGTGCCCCGGCCTTAAGCCGAGCCCGCACTTGTGCCCCGGCCTTAAGCCTAGCCCGCACTTGTGCCCCGGCCTTAAGCCGAGCCCGCACTTGTGCCCCGGCCTTAAGCCGAGCCCGCACTAGTGCCCTTGCCTTAAGCCAAACCCGCACTTGTGCCCCTGCGTTAAGCCGAGCCCGCACTTGTGCCCCTGCCTTAATCCTAGCCCGCACTTGTGCCCCTGCCTTAAGCCTAGCCCGCACTTGTGCCCCAGCCTTAAGCCTAGCCCGCACTTGTGCCCCTGCCTTAAGCCTAGCCCGCACTTGTGCCCAGGCCTTAAGCCTAGCCCGCACTTGTGCCCAGGCCTTAAGCCTAGCCCGCACTTGTGCCCAGGCCTTAAGCCTAGCCCGCACTTTTGCCCAGGCCTTAAGCCTAGCCCGCACTTGTGCCCAGGCCTTAAGCCTAGCCCGCACTTGTGCCCAGGCCTTAAGCCTAGCCCGCACTTGTGCCAAGGCCTAAAGCCTAGCCCGCACTTGTGCCCAGGCCGTAAGCCTAGCCCACACTTGTGCCCAGGCCTTAAGCCTAGCCCGCACTTGTGCCCAGGCCTTAAGCCTAGCCCGCACTTGTGCCCAGGCCTTAAGCCTAGCCCACACTTGTGCCCAGGCCTTAAGTCTAGCCCGCACTTGTGCCCCGGCCTTAAGCCTAGCCCGCACTTGTGCCCAGGCCTTAAGCCTAGCCCGCACTTGTGCCAAGGCCTAAAGCCTAGCCCGCACTTGTGCCCAGGCCGTAAGCCTAGCCCACACTTGTGCCCAGGCCTTAAGCCTAGCCCGCACTTGTGCCCCGGCCTTAAGCCTAGCCCGCACTTATGCCCAGGCCTTAAGCCTAGCCTGCACTTGTGCCCAGGCCTTAAGCCTAACCCGCACTTGTGCCCAGGCCTTAAGCCTAGCCCGCACTTGTGCCCAGGCCTTAAGCCTAGCCCGCACTTGTGCCCAGGCCTTAAGCCTAGCCCGCACTTGTGCTCCGGCCTTAAGCCTAGCCCGCACTTGTGCCCCGGCCTTAAGCTTAGCCCGCACTTGTGCCCAGGCCTTAAGCCTAGCCGGCACTTGTGGCCCCTGCCTTGATCCTAGCCAGCACTGCACTTGTGCCCAGGCCTTAAGCCTAGCCTGCACTTGTGCCCAGGCCTGAAGCCTAGCCTGCACTTGTGCCCAGGCCTTAAGCCTAGCCCGCACTTGTGCCCAGGCCTTAAGCCTAGCCCGCACTTGTGCCCAGGCCTTAAGCCTAGCCCGCACTTGTGCCCAGGCCTTAAGCCTAACCCGCACTTGTGCCCAGGCCTTAAGCCTAGCCCGCACTTGTGCCCAGGCCTTAAGCCTAGCCCGCACTTGTGCCCAGGCCTTAAGCCTAGCCCGCACTTGTGCTCCGGCCTTAAACCTAGCCCGCACTTGTGCCCCGGCCTTAAGCTTAGCCCGCACTTGTGCCCAGGCCTTAAGCCTAGCCCGCACTTGTGCCCAGGCCTTAAGCCTCACCCGCACTTGTGCCCAGGCCTTAAGCCTAGCCCGCACTTGTGCCTCCTGCCTTGATCCTAGCCAGCACTTGTGCCCATGCCTTAAGCCTAGCCGGCACTTGTGGCCCCTGCCTTGATCCTAGCCAGCACTGCACTTGTGCCCAGGCCTTAAGCCTAGCCTGCACTTGTGCCCAGGCCTTAAGCCTAGCCTGCACTTGTGCCCAGGCCTTAAGCCTAGCCCGCAATCGTGCCCAGGCCTTAAGCCTTGCCCGCACTTGTGCCCAGGCCTTAAGCCTAGCCCGCACTTGTGCCTAGGCCTTAAGCCTAGCCCACACTTGTGCCCATGCCTTAAGCCTAGCTGGCACTTGTGGCCTTTGCCTTGATCCTAGCCAGCACTGCACTTGTGCCCAGGCCTTAAGCCTAGCCTGCACTTGTGCCCAGGCCTTAAGCCTAGCCTGCACTTGTGCCCAGGCGTTAAGCCTAGCCCGCACTTGTGCCCCCTGCCTTGATCCTAGCCCGCACTTGTGCCCCCTGCCTTGATCCTAGCCCGCACTTGTGCCCAGGCCTTAAGCCTAGCCCGCACTTGTGCCCAGGCCTTAAGCCTAGCCCGCACTTGTGCCCCGGCCTTAAGCCTAGCCCGCACTTGTGCCCCGGCCTTAAGCCTAGCCCGCACTTGTGCCCAGGCCTTAAGCCTAGCCCGCACTTGTGCCCAGGCCTTAAGCCTAGCCCGCACTTGTGCCCAGGCCTTAAGCCTAGCCCGCACTTGTGCCTAGGCCTTAAGCCTAGCCCACACTTGTGCCCATGCCTTAAGCCTAGCTGGCACTTGTGGCCTTTGCCTTGATCCTAGCCAGCACTGCACTTGTGCCCAGGCCTTAAGCCTAGCCTGCACTTGTGCCCAGGCCTTAAGCCTAGCCTGCACTTGTGCCCAGGCGTTAAGCCTAGCCCGCACTTGTGCCCCCTGCCTTGATCCTAGCCCGCACTTGTGCCCCCTGCCTTGATCCTAGCCCGCACTTGTGCCCAGGCCTTAAGCCTAGCCCGCACTTGTGCCCAGGCCTTAAACCTAGCCCGCACTTGTGCCCCTGCCTTAAGCCTAGCCCGCACTTGTGCCCAGGCCTTAAGCCTAGCCTGCACTTGTGCCCAGGCCTTAAGCCTAGCCCGCACTTGTGCCCAGGCCTTAAGCCTAGCCCGCACTTGTGCCCAGGCCTTAAGCCTAGCCCACACTAGTGCCCAGGCCTTAAGCCTAGCCCGCACTTGTGCCCAGGCGTTAAGCCTAGCCCGCACTTGTGCCCAGGCCTTAAGCCTAGCCCGCACTTGTGCCCAGGCCTTAAGCCTAGCCCGCACTTGTGCCCAGGCCTTAAGCCTAGCCCGCACTTGTGCCCAGGCCTTAAGCCTAGCCCGCACTTGTGCCCAGGCCTTAAGCCTAGCCCGCACTTGTGCCCAGGCCTTAAGCCTAGCCCGCACTTGTGCCCAGGCCTTAAGCCTAGCCCGCACTTGTGCCTAGGCCTTAAGCCTGGCTGGCACTTGTGCCCATGCCTTAAGCCTAGCCGGCACTTGTGGCCCCTGCCTTGATCCTAGCCAGCACTGCACTTGTGCCCAGGCCTTAAGCCTAGCCTGCACTTGTGCCCAGGCCTGAAGCCTAGCCTGCACTTGTGCCCAGGCCTGAAGCCTAGCCTGCACTTGTGCCCAGGCCTTAAGCCTAGCCCGCACTTGTGCCCAGGCCTTAAGCCTAGCCCGCACTTGTGCCCAGGCCTTAAGCCTAGCCCGCACTTGTGCCCAGGCCTTAAGCCTAACCCGCACTTGTGCCCAGGCCTTAAGCCTAGCCCGCACTTGTGCCCAGGCCTTAAGCCTAGCCCGCACTTGTGCCCAGGCCTTAAGCCTAGCCCGCACTTGTGCTCCGGCCTTAAGCCTAGCCCGCACTTGTGCCCCGGCCTTAAGCTTAGCCCGCACTTGTGCCCAGGCCTTAAGCCTAGCCCGCACTTGTGCCCAGGCCTTAAGCCTCACCCGCACTTGTGCCCAGGCCTTAAGCCTAGCCCGCACTTGTGCCTCCTGCCTTGATCCTAGCCAGCACTTGTGCCCATGCCTTAAGCCTAGCCGGCACTTGTGGCCCCTGCCTTGATCCTAGCCAGCACTGCACTTGTGCCCAGGCCTTAAGCCTAGCCTGCACTTGTGCCCAGGCCTTAAGCCTAGCCTGCACTTGTGCCCAGGCCTTAAGCCTAGCCCGCAATTGTGCCCAGGCCTTAAGCCTTGCCCGCACTTGTGCCCAGGCCTTAAGCCTAGCCCGCACTTGTGCCTAGGCCTTAAGCCTAGCCCACACTTGTGCCCATGCCTTAAGCCTAGCTGGCACTTGTGGCCTTTGCCTTGATCCTAGCCAGCACTGCACTTGTGCCCAGGCCTTAAGCCTAGCCTGCACTTGTGCCCAGGCCTTAAGCCTAGCCTGCACTTGTGCCCAGGCGTTAAGCCTAGCCCGCACTTGTGCCCCCTGCCTTGATCCTAGCCCGCACTTGTGCCCCCTGCCTTGATCCTAGCCCGCACTTGTGCCCAGGCCTTAAGCCTAGCCCGCACTTGTGCCCAGGCCTTAAGCCTAGCCCGCACTTGTGCCCCGGCCTTAAGCCTAGCCCGCACTTGTGCCCCGGCCTTAAGCCTAGCCCGCACTTGTGCCCAGGCCTTAAGCCTAGCCCGCACTTGTGCCCAGGCCTTAAGCCTAGCCCGCACTTGTGCCCAGGCCTTAAGCCTAGCCCGCACTTGTGCCTAGGCCTTAAGCCTAGCCCACACTTGTGCCCATGCCTTAAGCCTAGCTGGCACTTGTGGCCTTTGCCTTGATCCTAGCCAGCACTGCACTTGTGCCCAGGCCTTAAGCCTAGCCTGAACTTGTGCCCAGGCCTTAAGCCTAGCCTGCACTTGTGCCCAGGCGTTAAGCCTAGCCCGCACTTGTGCCCCCTGCCTTGATCCTAGCCCGCACTTGTGCCCCCTGCCTTGATCCTAGCCCACACTTGTGCCCAGGCCTTAAGCCTAGCCCGCACTTGTGCCCAGGCCTTAAACCTAGCCCGCACTTGTGCCCCTGCCTTAAGCCTAGCCCGCACTTGTGCCCAGGCCTTAAGCCTAGCCTGCACTTGTGCCCAGGCCTTAAGCCTAGCCCGCACTTGTGCCCAGGCCTTAAGCCTAGCCCGCACTTGTGCCCAGGCCTTAAGCCTAGCCCGCACTTGTGCCCAGGCCTTAAGCCTAGCCCGCACTTGTGCCCAGGCCTTAAGCCTAGCCCGCACTTGTGCCCAGGCCTTAAGCCTAGCCCGCACTTGTGCCCAGGCCTTAAGCCTAGCCCGCACTTGTGCCCAGGCCTTAAGCCTAGCCCGCACTTGTGCCCAGGCCTTAAGCCTAGCCCGCACTTGTGCCTAGGCCTTAAGCCTGGCTGGCACTTGTGCCCATGCCTTAAGCCTAGCCGGCACTTGTGGCCCCTGCCTTGATCCTAGCCAGCACTGCACTTGTGCCCAGGCCTTAAGCCTAGCCTGCACTTGTGCCCAGGCCTGAAGCCTAGCCTGCACTTGTGCCCAGGCCTTAAGCCTAGCCCGCACTTGTGCCCAGGCCTTAAGCCTAGCCCGCACTTGTGCCCAGGCCTTAAGCCTAACCCGCATTTGTGCCCAGGCCTTAAGCCTAGCCCGCACTTGTGCTCCGGCCTTAAGCCTAGCCCGCACTTGTGCCCCGGCCTTAAGCTTAGCCCGCACTTGTGCCCAGGCCTTAAGCCTAGCCCGCACTTGTGCCCAGGCCTTAAGCCTCACCCGCACTTGTGCCCAGGCCTTAAGCCTAGCCCGCACTTGTGCCTCCTGCCTTGATCCTAGCCAGCACTTGTGCCCATGCCTTAAGCCTAGCCGGCACTTGTGGCCCCTGCCTTGATCCTAGCCAGCACTGCACTTGTGCCCAGGCCTTAAGCCTAGCCTGCACTTGTGCCCAGGCCTTAAGCCTAGCCTGCACTTGTGCCCAGGCCTTAAGCCTAGCCCGCACTTGTGCCCAGGCCTTAAGCCTAGCCCGCACTTGTGCCCAGGCCTTAAGCCTAGCCCGCACTTGTGCCCAGGCCTTAAGCCTAGCCCGCACTTGTGCCCAGGCCTTAAGCCTAGCCCGCACTTGTGCCCAGGCCTTAAGCCTAGCCCGCACTTGTGCCCAGGCCTTAAGCCTAGCCCGCACTTGTGCCCAGGCCTTAAGCCTAGCCCGCACTTGTGCCCAGGCCTTAAGCCTAGCCCGCACTTGTGCCCAGGCCTTAAGCCTAGCCCGCACTTGTGCCCAGGCCTTAAGCCTAGCCCGCACTTGTGCCCAGGCCTTAAGCCTAGCCCGCACTTGTGCCCAGGCCTTAAGCCTAGCCCGCACTTGTGCCCAGGCCTTAAGCCTAACCCGCACTTGTGCCCAGGCCTTAAGCCTAGCCCGCACTTGTGCCCAGGCCTTAAGCCTAGCCCGCACTTGTGCTCCGGCCTTAAGCCTAGCCCGCACTTGTGCCCCGGCCTTAAGCTTAGCCCGCACTTGTGCCCAGGCCTTAAGCCTAGCCCGCACTTGTGCCCAGGCCTTAAGCCTCACCCGCACTTGTGCCCAGGCCTTAAGCCTAGCCCGCACTTGTGCCTCCTGCCTTGATCCTAGCCAGCACTTGTGCCCATGCCTTAAGCCTAGCCGGCACTTGTGGCCCCTGCCTTGATCCTAGCCAGCACTGCACTTGTGCCCAGGCCTTAAGCCTAGCCTGCACTTGTGCCCAGGCCTTAAGCCTAGCCTGCACTTGTGCCCAGGCCTTAAGCCTAGCCCGCAATTGTGCCCAGGCCTTAAGCCTTGCCCGCACTTGTGCCCAGGCCTTAAGCCTAGCCCGCACTTGTGCCCAGGCCTTAAGCCTAACCCGCACTTGTGCCCAGGCCTTAAGCCTAGCCCGCACTTGTGCCCAGGCCTTAAGCCTAGCCCGCACTTGTGCCCAGGCCTTAAGCCTGGCTGGCACTTGTGCCCATGCCTTAAGCCTAGCTGGCAATTGTGGCCCCTGCCTTGATCCTAGCCAGCACTGCACTTGTGCCCAGGCCTTAAGCCTAGCCCGCACTTGTGCCCAGGCCTTAAGCCTAGCCCGCACTTGTGCCCCCTGCCTTGATCCTAGCCAGCACTTGTGCCCATGCCTTAAGCCTAGCCGGCACTTGTGGCCCCTGCCTTGATCCTAGCCAGCACTGCACTTGTGCCCAGGCCTTAAGCCTAGCCTGCACTTGTGCCCAGGCCTTAAGCCTAGCCTGCACTTGTGCCCCGGCCTTAAGCTTAGCCCGCACTTGTGCCCCGGCCTTAAGCTTAGCCCGCACTTGTGCCCAGGCCTTAAGCCTAGCCCGCACTTGTGCCCCGGCCTTAAGCCTAGCCCGCACTTGTGCCCTGGCCTTAAGCCTAGCCCGCACTTGTGCCCCGGCCTTAAGCCTAGCCCGCACTTGTGCCACGGCCTTAAGCCGAGCCCGCACTTGTGCCCCGGCTTTAAGCCGAGCCCACACTTGTGCCCCGGCCTTAAGCTTAGCCCGCACTTGTGCCCCGGCCTTAAGCCGAGCCCGCACTTGTGCCCCGGCCTTAAGCCTAGCCCGCACTTGTGCCCCGGCCTTAAGCCGAGCCCGCACTTGTGCCCCGGCCTTAAGCCGAGCCCGCACTAGTGCCCTTGCCTTAAGCCAAACCCGCACTTGTGCCCCTGCGTTAAGCCGAGCCCGCACTTGTGCCCCTGCCTTAATCCTAGCCCGCACTTGTGCCCCTGCCTTAAGCCTAGCCCGCACTTGTGCCCCAGCCTTAAGCCTAGCCCGCACTTGTGCCCCTGCCTTAAGCCTAGCCCGCACTTGTGCCCAGGCCTTAAGCCTAGCCCGCACTTGTGCCCAGGCCTTAAGCCTAGCCCGCACTTGTGCCCAGGCCTTAAGCCTAGCCCGCACTTTTGCCCAGGCCTTAAGCCTAGCCCGCACTTGTGCCCAGGCCTTAAGCCTAGCCCGCACTTGTGCCCAGGCCTTAAGCCTAGCCCGCACTTGTGCCAAGGCCTAAAGCCTAGCCCGCACTTGTGCCCAGGCCGTAAGCCTAGCCCACACTTGTGCCCAGGCCTTAAGCCTAGCCCGCACTTGTGCCCAGGCCTTAAGCCTAGCCCGCACTTGTGCCCAGGCCTTAAGCCTAGCCCACACTTGTGCCCAGGCCTTAAGTCTAGCCCGCACTTGTGCCCCGGCCTTAAGCCTAGCCCGCACTTGTGCCCAGGCCTTAAGCCTAGCCCGCACTTGTGCCCCGGCCTTAAGCTTAGCCCGCACTTGTGCCCAGGCCTTAAGCCTAGCCGGCACTTGTGGCCCCTGCCTTGATCCTAGCCAGCACTGCACTTGTGCCCAGGCCTTAAGCCTAGCCTGCACTTGTGCCCAGGCCTGAAGCCTAGCCTGCACTTGTGCCCAGGCCTTAAGCCTAGCCCGCACTTGTGCCCAGGCCTTAAGCCTAGCCCGCACTTGTGCCCAGGCCTTAAGCCTAGCCCGCACTTGTGCCCAGGCCTTAAGCCTAACCCGCACTTGTGCCCAGGCCTTAAGCCTAGCCCGCACTTGTGCCCAGGCCTTAAGCCTAGCCCGCACTTGTGCCCAGGCCTTAAGCCTAGCCCGCACTTGTGCTCCGGCCTTAAACCTAGCCCGCACTTGTGCCCCGGCCTTAAGCTTAGCCCGCACTTGTGCCCAGGCCTTAAGCCTAGCCCGCACTTGTGCCCAGGCCTTAAGCCTCACCCGCACTTGTGCCCAGGCCTTAAGCCTAGCCCGCACTTGTGCCTCCTGCCTTGATCCTAGCCAGCACTTGTGCCCATGCCTTAAGCCTAGCCGGCACTTGTGGCCCCTGCCTTGATCCTAGCCAGCACTGCACTTGTGCCCAGGCCTTAAGCCTAGCCTGCACTTGTGCCCAGGCCTTAAGCCTAGCCTGCACTTGTGCCCAGGCCTTAAGCCTAGCCCGCAATCGTGCCCAGGCCTTAAGCCTTGCCCGCACTTGTGCCCAGGCCTTAAGCCTAGCCCGCACTTGTGCCTAGGCCTTAAGCCTAGCCCACACTTGTGCCCATGCCTTAAGCCTAGCTGGCACTTGTGGCCTTTGCCTTGATCCTAGCCAGCACTGCACTTGTGCCCAGGCCTTAAGCCTAGCCTGCACTTGTGCCCAGGCCTTAAGCCTAGCCTGCACTTGTGCCCAGGCGTTAAGCCTAGCCCGCACTTGTGCCCCCTGCCTTGATCCTAGCCCGCACTTGTGCCCCCTGCCTTGATCCTAGCCCGCACTTGTGCCCAGGCCTTAAGCCTAGCCCGCACTTGTGCCCAGGCCTTAAGCCTAGCCCGCACTTGTGCCCCTGCCTTAAGCCTAGCCCGCACTTGTGCCCCTGCCTTAAGCCTAGCCCGCACTTGTGCCCCTGCCTTAAGCCTAGCCCGCACTTGTGCCCAGGCCTTAAGCCTAGCACGCACTTGTGCCCAGGCCTTAAGCCTAGCCCGCACTTGTGCCCCGGCCTTAAGCCTAGCCCGCACTTGTGCCCCGGCCTTAAGCTTAGCCCGCACTTGTGCCCCAGCCTTAAGCTTAGCCCGCACTTGTGCCCAGGCCTTAAGCCTAGCCCGCACTTGTGCCCCGGCCTTAAGCCTAGCCCGCACTTGTGCCCCGGCCTTAAGCCTAGCCCGCACTTGTGCCCCGGCCTTAAGCCTAGCCCGCACTTGTACCCCGGCCTTAAGCCGAGCCCGCACTTGTGCCCCGGCCTTAAGCCGAGCCCGCACTTGTGCCCCGGCCTTAAGCCGAGCCCGCACTTGTGCCCCGGCCTTAAGCCGAGCCCGCACTTGTGCCCCGGCCTTAAGCCGAGCCCGCACTTGTGCCCCGGCCTTAAGCCTAGCCCGCACTTGTGCCCCGGCCTTAAGCCTAGCCCGCACTTGTACCCCGGCCTTAAGCCGAGCCCGCACTTGTGCCCCGGCCTTAAGCCGAGCCCGCACTTGTGCCCCGGCCTTAAGCCGAGCCCGCACTTGTGCCCCGGCCTTAAGCCGAGCCCGCACTTGTGCCCCGGCCTTAAGCCGAGCCCGCACTTGTGCCCCGGCCTTAAGCCAAGCCCGCACTTGTGCCCCGGCCTTAAGCCGAGCCCGCACTTGTGCCCCGGCCTTAAGCCGAGCCCGCACTTGTGCCCCGGCCTTAAGCCGAGCCCGCACTTGTGCCCCGGCCTTAAGCCGAGCCCGCACTTGTGCCCCGGCCTTAAGCCGAGCCCGCACTTGTGCCCCGGCCTTAAGCCGAGCCCGCACTAGTGCCCTTGCCTTAAGCCGAACCCGCACTTGTGCCCCTGCCTTAAGCCGAGCCCGCACTTGTGCCCCTGCCTTAATCCTAGCCCGCACTTGTGCCCCGGCCTTAAGCCGAGCCCGCACTTGTGCCCCGGCCTTAAGCCGAGCCCGCACTTGTGCCCCGGCCTTAAGCCGAGCCCGCACTAGTGCCCTTGCCTTAAGCCGAACCCGCACTTGTGCCCCTGCCTTAAGCCGAGCCCGCACTTGTGCCCCTGCCTTAATCCTAGCCCGCACTTGTGCCCAGGCCTTAAGCCTAGCCCGCACTTGTGCCCAGGCCTTAAGCCTTGCCCGCACTTTTGCCCAGGCCTTAAGCCTAGCCCGCACTTGTGCCCAGGCCTTAAGCCTAGCCCGCACTTGTGCCCAGGCCTAAAGCCTAGCCCGCACTTGTGCCCAGGCCTTAAGCCTAGCCCGCACTTGTGCCCAGGCCTTAAGCCTAGCCCGCACTTGTGCCCCGGCCTTAAGCCTAGCCCGCACTTGTGCCCCGGCCTTAAGCTTAGCCCGCACTTGTGCCCAGGCCTTAAGCCTAGCCCGCACTTGTGCCCAGGCCTTAAGCCTAGCCCGCACTTGTGCCCCGGCTTTAAGCCTAGCCCGCACTTGTGCCCCGGCCTTAAGCCTAGCCCGCACTTGTGCCCCGGTCTTAAGCCTAGCCCGCACTTGTGCCCCGGCCTTAAGCCGAGCCCGCACTTGTGCCCAGGCCTTAAGCCTAGCTGGCACTTGTGGCCCCTGCCTTGATCCTAGCCAGCACTGCACTTGTGCCCAGGCCTTAAGCCTAGCCCGCACTTGTGCCCCGGCCTTAAGCCTAGCCCGCACTTGTACCCCGGCCTTAAGCCGAGCCCGCACTTGTGCCCCGGCCTTAAGCCGAGCCCGCACTTGTGCCCCGGCCTTAAGCCGAGCCCGCACTTGTGCCCCGGCCTTAAGCCGAGCCCGCACTTGTGCCCCGGCCTTAAGCCGAGCCCGCACTTGTGCCCCGGCCTTAAGCCAAGCCCGCACTTGTGCCCCGGCCTTAAGCCGAGCCCGCACTTGTGCCCCGGCCTTAAGCCGAGCCCGCACTTGTGCCCCGGCCTTAAGCCGAGCCCGCACTTGTGCCCCGGCCTTAAGCCGAGCCCGCACTTGTGCCCCGGCCTTAAGCCGAGCCCGCACTAGTGCCCTTGCCTTAAGCCGAACCCGCACTTGTGCCCCTGCCTTAAGCCGAGCCCGCACTTGTGCCCCTGCCTTAATCCTAGCCCGCACTTGTGCCCAGGCCTTAAGCCTAGCCCGCACTTGTGCCCAGGCCTTAAGCCTTGCCCGCACTTTTGCCCAGGCCTTAAGCCTAGCCCGCACTTGTGCCCAGGCCTTAAGCCTAGCCCGCACTTGTGCCCAGGCCTAAAGCCTAGCCCGCACTTGTGCCCAGGCCTTAAGCCTAGCCCGCACTTGTGCCCAGGCCTTAAGCCTAGCCCGCACTTGTGCCCCGGCCTTAAGCCTAGCCCGCACTTGTGCCCCGGCCTTAAGCTTAGCCCGCACTTGTGCCCAGGCCTTAAGCCTAGCCCGCACTTGTGCCCAGGCCTTAAGCCTAGCCCGCACTTGTGCCCCGGCTTTAAGCCTAGCCCGCACTTGTGCCCCGGCCTTAAGCCTAGCCCGCACTTGTGCCCCGGTCTTAAGCCTAGCCCGCACTTGTGCCCCGGCCTTAAGCCGAGCCCGCACTTGTGCCCAGGCCTTAAGCCTAGCTGGCACTTGTGGCCCCTGCCTTGATCCTAGCCAGCACTGCACTTGTGCCCAGGCCTTAAGCCTAGCCTGCACTTGTGCCCAGGCCTTAAGCCTAGCCCGCACTTGTGCCCCCTGCCTTGATCCTAGCCCGCACTTGTGCCCAGGCCTTAAGCCTAGCCCGCACTTGTGCCCAGGCCTTAAACCTAGCCCGCAGTTGTGCCCCTGCCTTAAGCCTAGCCCGCACTTGTGCCGAGGCCTTAAGCCTAGCCCGCACTTGTGCCCAGGCCTTAAGCCTAGCCCGCACTTGTGCCCAGGCCTTAAGCCTAGCCCGCACTTGTGCCCAGGCCTTAAGCCTAGCCCGCACTTGTGCCCAGGCCTTAAGCCTAGCCCGCACTTGTGCCCAGGCCTTAAGCCTAGCCCGCACTTGTGCCCAGGCCTTAAGCCTAGCCCGCACTTGTGCCCAGGCCTTAAGCCTAGCACGCACTTGTGCCCAGGCCTTAAGCCTAGCCCGCACTTGTGCCCAGGCCTTAAGCCTAGCCCGCACTTGTGCCCCCTGCCTTGATCCTAGCCAGCACTTGTGCCCAGGCCTTAAGCCTAACCCGCACTTGTGCCCAGGCCTTAAGCCTAGCCTGCACTTTTGAGCCCCTTGAATGCTTGTTTGTTTGTTTTTGTCTTCAGCTTCATGTTGGTTATGCACATAGGGCCAGCTTTACGCTCTTCGCTCTTGTCCCGTCTGAATGCGCATGCACGACTGTAATTGGGGAAGAAGGCATTACCCATTTACGGAGGACAGACAAGAAGTGCCTGGTCGCTTGGAGCATGGGGTTATGGAGAGGCTCCGCACTGTATAACAAAGGATCTAGTCCTAAATGTCCAAGTACAGAGTAGAGGGGTGAAAGCTAGCTCTTCACCCCTATGGGTGCCTAACCCTTTATGCAAAGAGTGCAAAGAGTTAGCTGAATGCCTTAAGCCTAGCCAGCACTTGTGCCCCCTGCCTTGATCCTGGCCAGCACTGCACTTGTGCCCATGCCTTAAGCCTAGCCCGCACTTGTGCCCAGGCCTTAAGCCTGGCTGGCACTTGTGCCCATGCCTTAAGCCTAGCCGGCACTTGTGGCCCCTGCCTTGATCCTAGCCAGCACTGCACTTGTGCCCAGGCCTTAAGCCTAGCCTGCACTTGTGCCCAGGCCTGAAGCCTAGCCTGCACTTGTGCCCAGGCCTTAAGCCTAGCCCGCACTTGTGCCCAGGCCTTAAGCCTAGCCCGCACTTGTGCCCAGGCCTTAAGCCTAACCCGCACTTGTGCCCAGGCCTTAAGCCTAGCCCGCACTTGTGCCCAGGCCTTAAGCCTAGCCCGCACTTGTGCTCCGGCCTTAAGCCTAGCCCGCACTTGTGCCCCGGCCTTAAGCTTAGCCCGCACTTGTGCCCAGGCCTTAAGCCTAGCCCGCACTTGTGCCCAGGCCTTAAGCCTCGCCCGCACTTGTGCCCAGGCCTTAAGCCTAGCCCGCACTTGTGCCTCCTGCCTTGATCCTAGCCAGCACTTGTGCCCATGCCTTAAGCCTAGCCGGCACTTGTGGCCCCTGCCTTGATCCTAGCCAGCACTGCACTTGTGCCCAGGCCTTAAGCCTAGCCTGCACTTGTGCCCAGGCCTTAAGCCTAGCCTGCACTTGTGCCCAGGCCTTAAGCCTAGCCCGCACTTGTGCCCAGGCCTTAAGCCTTGCCCGCACTTGTGCCCAGGCCTTAAGCCTAGCCCGCACTTGTGCCCAGGCCTTAAGCCTAACCCGCACTTGTGCCCAGGCCTTAAGCCTAGCCCGCACTTGTGCCCAGGCCTTAAGCCTAGCCCGCACTTGTGCCCAGGCCTTAAGCCTGGCTGGCACTTGTGCCCATGCCTTAAGCCTAGCTGGCACTTGTGGCCCCTGCCTTGATCCTAGCCAGCACTGCACTTGTGCCCAGGCCTTAAGCCTAGCCCGCACTTGTGCCCAGGCCTTAAGCCTAGCCCGCACTTGTGCCCCCTGCCTTGATCCTAGCCCGCACTTGTGCCCCTGCCTTAAGCCTAGCCCGCACTTGTGCCCAGGCCTTAAGCCTAGCCCGCACTTGTGCCCAGGCTTTAAGCCTAGCCCGCACTTGTGCCCAGGCCTTAAGCCTAGCCCGCACTTGTGCCCAGGCCTTAAGCCTAGCACGCACTTGTGCCCGGGCCTTAAGCCTAGCCCGCACTTGTGCCCCGGCCTTAAGCCTAGCCCGCACTTGTGCCCCGGCCTTAAGCTTAGCCCGCACTTGTGCCCCGGCCTTAAGCTTAGCCCGCACTTGTGCCCAGGCCTTAAGCCTAGCCCGCACTTGTGCCCCGGCCTTAAGCCTAGCCCGCACTTGTGCCCTGGCCTTAAGCCTAGCCCGCACTTGTGCCCCGGCCTTAAGCCTAGCCCGCACTTGTGCCCCGGCCTTAAGCCGAGCCCGCACTTGTGCCCCGGCCTTAAGCCGAGCCCGCACTTGTGCCTCGGCCTTAAGCCGAGCCCGCACTTGTGCCCCGGCCTTAAGCCGAGCCCGCACTTGTGCCCCGGCCTTAAGCCGAGCCCGCACTTGTGCCCCGGCCTTAAGCCGAGCCCGCACCAGTGCCCCTGCTTTAAGCCGAGCCCGCACTTGTGCCCCTGCCTTAATCCTAGCCCGCACTTGTGCCCCTGCCTTAAGCCTAGCCCGCACTTGTGCCCAGGCCTTAAGCCTAGCCCGCACTTGTGCCCCTGCCTTAATCCTAGCCCGCACTTGTGCCCCTGCCTTAAGCCTAGCCCGCACTTGTGCCCCTGCCTTAAGCCTAGCCCGCACTTGTGCCCCTGCCTTAAGCCTAGCCCGCACTTTTGCTCAGGCCTTAAGCCTAGCACGCACTTGTGCCCAGGCCTTAAGCCTAGCCCGCACTTGTGCCCCGGCCTTAAGCCTAGCCCGCACTTGTGCCCCGGCCTTAAGCTTAGCCCGCACTTGTGCCCCGGCCTTAAGCTTAGCCCGCACTTGTGCCCAGGCCTTAAGCCTAGCCCGCACTTGTGCCCCGGCCTTAAGCCTAGCCCGCACTTGTGCCCCGGCCTTAAGCCTAGCCCGCACTTGTGCCCCGGCCTTAAGCCTAGCCCGCACTTGTACCCCGGCCTTAAGCCGAGCCCGCACTTGTGCCCCGGCCTTAAGCCGAGCCCACACTTGTGCCCCGGCCTTAAGCCGAGCCCGCACTTGTGCCCCGGCCTTAAGCCGAGCCCGCACTTGTGCCCCGGCCTTAAGCCGAGCCCGCACTTGTGCCCCGGCCTTAAGCCAAGCCCGCACTAGTGCCCTTGCCTTAAGCCGAACCCGCACTTGTGCCCCTGCCTTAAGCCGAGCCCGCACTTGTGCCCCTGCCTTAATCCTAGCCCGCACTTGTGCCCCTGCCTTAAGCCTAGACCGCACTTGTGCCCCTGCCTTAAGCCTAGCCCGCACTTGTGCCCCTGCCTTAAGCCTAGCCCGCACTTGTGCCCAGGCCTTAAGCCTAGCCCGCACTTGTGCCCAGGCCTTAAGCCTAGCCCGCACTTGTGCCCAGGCCTTAAGCCTAGCCTGCACTTTTGCCCAGGCCTTAAGCCTAGCCCGCACTTGTGCCCAGGCCTTAAGCCTAGCCCGCACTTGTGCCCAGGCCTTAAGCCTAGCCCGCACTTGTGCCCAGGCCTAAAGCCTAGCCCGCACTTGTGCCCAGGCCTTAAGCCTAGCCTGCACTTGTGCCCAGGCCTTAAGCCTAGCCCGCACTTGTGCCCCGGCCTTAAGCCTAGCCCGCACTTGTGCCCCGGCCTTAAGCTTAGCCCGCACTTGTGCCCAGGCCTTAAGCCTAGCCCGCACTTGTGCCCAGGCCTTAAGCCTAGCCCGCACTTGTGCCCCGGCCTTAAGCCTAGCCCGCACTTGTGCCCCGGCCTTAAGCCTAGCCCGCACTTGTGCCCAGGCCTTAAGCCTAGCCCGCACTTGTGCCCAGGCCTTAAGCCTAGCCCGCACTTGTGCCCAGGCCTTAAGCCTAGCCCGCACTTGTGCCTAGGCCTTAAGCCTAGCCCACACTTGTGCCCATGCCTTAAGCCTAGCTGGCACTTGTGGCCTTTGCCTTGATCCTAGCCAGCACTGCACTTGTGCCCAGGCCTTAAGCCTAGCCTGCACTTGTGCCCAGGCCTTAAGCCTAGCCTGCACTTGTGCCCAGGCGTTAAGCCTAGCCCGCACTTGTGCCCCCTGCCTTGATCCTAGCCCACACTTGTGCCCCCTGCTTTGATCCTAGCCCGCACTTGTGCCCAGGCCTTAAGCCTAGCCCGCACTTGTGCCCAGGCCTTAAACCTAGCCCGCACTTGTGCCCCTGCCTTAAGCCTAGCCCGCACTTGTGCCCAGGCCTCAAACCTAGCCCGCACTTGTGCCCCTGCCTTAAGCCTAGCCCGCACTTGTGCCCAGGCCTTAAGCCTAGCCTGCACTTGTGCCCAGGCCTTAAGCCTAGCCCGCACTTGTGCCCAGGCCTTAAGCCTAGCCCGCACTTGTGCCCAGGCCTTAAGCCTAGCCCGCACTTGTGCCCAGGCCTTAAGCCTAGCCCGCACTTGTGCCCAGGCCTTAAGCCTATCCCACACTTGTGCCCAGGCCTTAAGCCTAGCCCGCACTTGTGCCCAGGCCTTAAGCCTAGCCCGCACTTGTGCCCAGGCCTTAAGCCTAGCCCGCACTTGTGCCCAGGCCTTAAGCCTAGCCCGCACTTGTGCCCAGGCGTTAAGCCTAGCCCGCACTTGTGCCCAGGCCTTAAGCCTAGCCCGCACTTGTGCCCAGGCGTTAAGCCTAGCCCGCACTTGTGCCCAGGCCTTAAGCCTAGCCCGCACTTGTGCCCAGGCCTTAAGCCTAGCCCACACTTGTGCCCAGGCCTTAAGCCTAGCCCGCACTTGTGCCCAGGCCTTAAGCCTAGCCCGCACTTGTGCCCAGGCCTTAAGCCTAGCCCGCACTTGTGCCTAGGCCTTAAGCCTAGCCCACACTTGTGCACATGCCTTAAGCCTAGCTGGCACTTGTGGCCCCTGCCTTGATCCTAGCCAGCACTGCACTTGTGCCCAGGCCTTAAGCCTAGCCTGCACTTGTGCCCAGGCCTTAAGCCTAGCCTGCACTTGTGCCCAGGCCTTAAGCCTAGCCCGCACTTGTGCCCCCTGCCTTGATCCTAGCCCGCACTTGTGCCCCCTGCCTTGATCCTAGCCCGCACTTGTGCCCAGGCCTTGAGCCTAGCCCGAACTTGTGCCCAGGCCTTAAGCCTAGCCCGCACTTGTGCCCAGGCCTTAAGCCTAGCCCGCACTTGTGCCCAGGCCTTAAGCCTAGCCCGCACTTGTGCCCAGGCCTTAAGCCTAGCCCGCACTTGTGCCCAGGCCTTAAGCCTAGCCCGCACTTGTGCCCAGGCCTTAAGCCTAGCCCGCACTTGTGCCCAGGCCTTAAGCCTAGCCCGCACTTGTGCCCAGGCCTTAAGCCTAGCCCGCACTTGTGCCCAGGCCTTAAGCCTAGCCCGCACTTGTGCCCAGGCGTTAAGCCTAGCCCGCACTTGTGCCCAGGCCTTAAGCCTAGCCCTCACTTGTGCCCAGGCCTTAAGCCTAGCCCGCACTTGTGCCCAGGCCTTAAGCCTAGCCCGCACTTGTGCCCAGGCCTTAAGCCTAGCCCGCACTTGTGCCCAGGCCTTAAGCCTAGCCCGCACTTGTGCCCAGGCCTTAAGCCTAGCCCGCACTTGTGCCCAGGCCTTAAGCCTAGCCCGCACTTGTGCCCAGGCCTTAAGCCTAGCCCGCACTTGTGCGCGGCCTTAAGCCTAGCCCGCACTTGTGCCCCGGCCTTAAGCCGAGCCCGCACTTGTGCCCCGGCCTTAAGCCGAGCCCACACTTGTGCCCCGGCCTTAAGCCGAGCCCGCACTTGTGCCTCGGCATTAAGCCGAGCCCGCACTTGTGCCCCGGCCTTAAGCCGAGCCTGCACTTGTGCCCCGGCCTTAAGCCGAGCCTGCACTTGTGCCCCGGCCTTAAGCCGAGCCCGCACCAGTGCCCCTGCCTTAAGCCGAACCCGCACTTGTGCCCCTGCCTTAAGCCGAGCCCGCACTTGTGCCCCTGCCTTAATCCTAGCCCGCACTTGTGCCCCTGCCTTAAGCCTAGCCCGCACTTGTGCCCCTGCCTTAAGCCTAGCCCGCACTTGTGCCCCTGCCTTAAGCCTAGCCCGCACTTGTGCCCAGGCCTTAAGCCTAGCACGCACTTGTGCCCAGGCCTTAAGCCTAGCCCGCACTTGTGCCCCGGCCTTAAGCCTAGCCCGCACTTGTGCCCCGGCCTTAAGCTTAGCCCGCACTTGTGCCCCAGCCTTAAGCTTAGCCCGCACTTGTGCCCAGGCCTTAAGCCTAGCCCGCACTTGTGCCCCGGCCTTAAGCCTAGCCCGCACTTGTGCCCCGGCCTTAAGCCTAGTCCGCACTTGTGCCCCGGCCTTAAGCCTAGCCCGCACTTGTACCCCGGCCTTAAGCCGAGCCCGCACTTGTGCCCCGGCCTTAAGCCGAGCCCGCACTTGTGCCCCGGCCTTAAGCCGAGCCCGCACTTGTGCCCCGGCCTTAAGCCGAGCCCGCACTTGTGCCCCGGCCTTAAGCCGAGCCCGCATTTGTGCCCCTGCCTTAAGCCTAGCCCGCACTTGTGCCCCGGCCTTAAGCCTAGCCCGCACTTGTACCCCGGCCTTAAGCCGAGCCCGCACTTGTGCCCCGGCCTTAAGCCGAGCCCGCACTTGTGCCCCGGCCTTAAGCCGAGCCCGCACTTGTGCCCCGGCCTTAAGCCGAGCCCGCACTTGTGCCCCGGCCTTAAGCCGAGCCCGCACTTGTGCCCCGGCCTTAAGCCAAGCCCGCACTTGTGCCCCGGCCTTAAGCCGAGCCCGCACTTGTGCCCCGGCCTTAAGCCGAGCCCGCACTTGTGCCCCGGCCTTAAGCCGAGCCCGCACTTGTGCCCCGGCCTTAAGCCGAGCCCGCACTTGTGCCCCGGCCTTAAGCCGAGCCCGCACTAGTGCCCTTGCCTTAAGCCGAACCCGCACTTGTGCCCCTGCCTTAAGCCGAGCCCGCACTTGTGCCCCTGCCTTAATCCTAGCCCGCACTTGTGCCCCGGCCTTAAGCCGAGCCCGCACTTGTGCCCCGGCCTTAAGCCGAGCCCGCACTTGTGCCCCGGCCTTAAGCCGAGCCCGCACTAGTGCCCTTGCCTTAAGCCGAACCCGCACTTGTGCCCCTGCCTTAAGCCGAGCCCGCACTTGTGCCCCTGCCTTAATCCTAGCCCGCACTTGTGCCCAGGCCTTAAGCCTAGCCCGCACTTGTGCCCAGGCCTTAAGCCTTGCCCGCACTTTTGCCCAGGCCTTAAGCCTAGCCCGCACTTGTGCCCAGGCCTTAAGCCTAGCCCGCACTTGTGCCCAGGCCTAAAGCCTAGCCCGCACTTGTGCCCAGGCCTTAAGCCTAGCCCGCACTTGTGCCCAGGCCTTAAGCCTAGCCCGCACTTGTGCCCCGGCCTTAAGCCTAGCCCGCACTTGTGCCCCGGCCTTAAGCTTAGCCCGCACTTGTGCCCAGGCCTTAAGCCTAGCCCGCACTTGTGCCCAGGCCTTAAGCCTAGCCCGCACTTGTGCCCCGGCTTTAAGCCTAGCCCGCACTTGTGCCCCGGCCTTAAGCCTAGCCCGCACTTGTGCCCCGGTCTTAAGCCTAGCCCGCACTTGTGCCCCGGCCTTAAGCCGAGCCCGCACTTGTGCCCAGGCCTTAAGCCTAGCTGGCACTTGTGGCCCCTGCCTTGATCCTAGCCAGCACTGCACTTGTGCCCAGGCCTTAAGCCTAGCCTGCACTTGTGCCCAGGCCTTAAGCCTAGCCCGCACTTGTGCCCCCTGCCTTGATCCTAGCCCGCACTTGTGCCCAGGCCTTAAGCCTAGCCCGCACTTGTGCCCAGGCCTTAAACCTAGCCCGCAGTTGTGCCCCTGCCTTAAGCCGAGCCCGCACTAGTGCCCTTGCCTTAAGCCGAACCCGCACTTGTGCCCCTGCCTTAAGCCGAGCCCGCACTTGTGCCCCGGCCTTAAGCCGAGCCCGCACTAGTGCCCTTGCCTTAAGCCGAACCCGCACTTGTGCCCCTGCCTTAAGCCGAGCCCGCACTTGTGCCCCTGCCTTAATCCTAGCCCGCACTTGTGCCCAGGCCTTAAGCCTAGCCCGCACTTGTGCCCAGGCCTTAAGCCTTGCCCGCACTTTTGCCCAGGCCTTAAGCCTAGCCCGCACTTGTGCCCAGGCCTTAAGCCTAGCCCGCACTTGTGCCCAGGCCTAAAGCCTAGCCCGCACTTGTGCCCAGGCCTTAAGCCTAGCCCGCACTTGTGCCCAGGCCTTAAGCCTAGCCCGCACTTGTGCCCCGGCCTTAAGCCTAGCCCGCACTTGTGCCCCGGCCTTAAGCTTAGCCCGCACTTGTGCCCAGGCCTTAAGCCTAGCCCGCACTTGTGCCCAGGCCTTAAGCCTAGCCCGCACTTGTGCCCCGGCTTTAAGCCTAGCCCGCACTTGTGCCCCGGCCTTAAGCCTAGCCCGCACTTGTGCCCCGGTCTTAAGCCTAGCCCGCACTTGTGCCCCGGCCTTAAGCCGAGCCCGCACTTGTGCCCAGGCCTTAAGCCTAGCTGGCACTTGTGGCCCCTGCCTTGATCCTAGCCAGCACTGCACTTGTGCCCAGGCCTTAAGCCTAGCCTGCACTTGTGCCCAGGCCTTAAGCCTAGCCCGCACTTGTGCCCCCTGCCTTGATCCTAGCCCGCACTTGTGCCCAGGCCTTAAGCCTAGCCCGCACTTGTGCCCAGGCCTTAAACCTAGCCCGCAGTTGTGCCCCTGCCTTAAGCCTAGCCCGCACTTGTGCCGAGGCCTTAAGCCTAGCCCGCACTTGTGCCCAGGCCTTAAGCCTAGCCCGCACTTGTGCCCAGGCCTTAAGCCTAGCCCGCACTTGTGCCCAGGCCTTAAGCCTAGCCCGCACTTGTGCCCAGGCCTTAAGCCTAGCCCGCACTTGTGCCCAGGCCTTAAGCCTAGCCCGCACTTGTGCCCAGGCCTTAAGCCTAGCCCGCACTTGTGCCCAGGCCTTAAGCCTAGCACGCACTTGTGCCCAGGCCTTAAGCCTAGCCCGCACTTGTGCCCAGGCCTTAAGCCTAGCCCGCACTTGTGCCCCCTGCCTTGATCCTAGCCAGCACTTGTGCCCAGGCCTTAAGCCTAACCCGCACTTGTGCCCAGGCCTTAAGCCTAGCCTGCACTTTTGAGCCCCTTGAATGCTTGTTTGTTTGTTTTTGTCTTCAGCTTCATGTTGGTTATGCACATAGGGCCAGCTTTACGCTCTTCGCTCTTGTCCCGTCTGAATGCGCATGCACGACTGTAATTGGGGAAGAAGGCATTACCCATTTACGGAGGACAGACAAGAAGTGCCTGGTCGCTTGGAGCATGGGGTTATGGAGAGGCTCCGCACTGTATAACAAAGGATCTAGTCCTAAATGTCCAAGTACAGAGTAGAGGGGTGAAAGCTAGCTCTTCACCCCTATGGGTGCCTAACCCTTTATGCAAAGAGTGCAAAGAGTTAGCTGAATGCCTTAAGCCTAGCCAGCACTTGTGCCCCCTGCCTTGATCCTGGCCAGCACTGCACTTGTGCCCATGCCTTAAGCCTAGCCCGCACTTGTGCCCAGGCCTTAAGCCTGGCTGGCACTTGTGCCCATGCCTTAAGCCTAGCCGGCACTTGTGGCCCCTGCCTTGATCCTAGCCAGCACTGCACTTGTGCCCAGGCCTTAAGCCTAGCCTGCACTTGTGCCCAGGCCTGAAGCCTAGCCTGCACTTGTGCCCAGGCCTTAAGCCTAGCCCGCACTTGTGCCCAGGCCTTAAGCCTAGCCCGCACTTGTGCCCAGGCCTTAAGCCTAACCCGCACTTGTGCCCAGGCCTTAAGCCTAGCCCGCACTTGTGCCCAGGCCTTAAGCCTAGCCCGCACTTGTGCTCCGGCCTTAAGCCTAGCCCGCACTTGTGCCCCGGCCTTAAGCTTAGCCCGCACTTGTGCCCAGGCCTTAAGCCTAGCCCGCACTTGTGCCCAGGCCTTAAGCCTCGCCCGCACTTGTGCCCAGGCCTTAAGCCTAGCCCGCACTTGTGCCTCCTGCCTTGATCCTAGCCAGCACTTGTGCCCATGCCTTAAGCCTAGCCGGCACTTGTGGCCCCTGCCTTGATCCTAGCCAGCACTGCACTTGTGCCCAGGCCTTAAGCCTAGCCTGCACTTGTGCCCAGGCCTTAAGCCTAGCCTGCACTTGTGCCCAGGCCTTAAGCCTAGCCCGCACTTGTGCCCAGGCCTTAAGCCTTGCCCGCACTTGTGCCCAGGCCTTAAGCCTAGCCCGCACTTGTGCCCAGGCCTTAAGCCTAACCCGCACTTGTGCCCAGGCCTTAAGCCTAGCCCGCACTTGTGCCCAGGCCTTAAGCCTAGCCCGCACTTGTGCCCAGGCCTTAAGCCTGGCTGGCACTTGTGCCCATGCCTTAAGCCTAGCTGGCACTTGTGGCCCCTGCCTTGATCCTAGCCAGCACTGCACTTGTGCCCAGGCCTTAAGCCTAGCCCGCACTTGTGCCCAGGCCTTAAGCCTAGCCCGCACTTGTGCCCCCTGCCTTGATCCTAGCCCGCACTTGTGCCCCTGCCTTAAGCCTAGCCCGCACTTGTGCCCAGGCCTTAAGCCTAGCCCGCACTTGTGCCCAGGCTTTAAGCCTAGCCCGCACTTGTGCCCAGGCCTTAAGCCTAGCCCGCACTTGTGCCCAGGCCTTAAGCCTAGCACGCACTTGTGCCCGGGCCTTAAGCCTAGCCCGCACTTGTGCCCCGGCCTTAAGCCTAGCCCGCACTTGTGCCCCGGCCTTAAGCTTAGCCCGCACTTGTGCCCCGGCCTTAAGCTTAGCCCGCACTTGTGCCCAGGCCTTAAGCCTAGCCCGCACTTGTGCCCCGGCCTTAAGCCTAGCCCGCACTTGTGCCCTGGCCTTAAGCCTAGCCCGCACTTGTGCCCCGGCCTTAAGCCTAGCCCGCACTTGTGCCCCGGCCTTAAGCCGAGCCCGCACTTGTGCCCCGGCCTTAAGCCGAGCCCGCACTTGTGCCCCGGCCTTAAGCCGAGCCCGCACTTGTGCCCCGGCCTTAAGCCGAGCCCGCACTTGTGCCCCGGCCTTAAGCCGAGCCCGCACTTGTGCCCAGGCCTTAAGCCTAGCCCGCACTTGTGCCCAGGCCTTAAGCCTTGCCCGCACTTGTGCCCAGGCCTTAAGCCTAGCCCGCACTTGTGCCCAGGCCTTAAGCCTAACCCGCACTTGTGCCCAGGCCTTAAGCCTAGCCCGCACTTGTGCCCAGGCCTTAAGCCTAGCCCGCACTTGTGCCCAGGCCTTAAGCCTGGCTGGCACTTGTGCCCATGCCTTAAGCCTAGCTGGCACTTGTGGCCCCTGCCTTGATCCTAGCCAGCACTGCACTTGTGCCCAGGCCTTAAGCCTAGCCCGCACTTGTGCCCAGGCCTTAAGCCTAGCCCGCACTTGTGCCCCCTGCCTTGATCCTAGCCCGCACTTGTGCCCCTGCCTTAAGCCTAGCCCGCACTTGTGCCCAGGCCTTAAGCCTAGCCCGCACTTGTGCCCAGGCTTTAAGCCTAGCCCGCACTTGTGCCCAGGCCTTAAGCCTAGCCCGCACTTGTGCCCAGGCCTTAAGCCTAGCACGCACTTGTGCCCGGGCCTTAAGCCTAGCCCGCACTTGTGCCCCGGCCTTAAGCCTAGCCCGCACTTGTGCCCCGGCCTTAAGCTTAGCCCGCACTTGTGCCCCGGCCTTAAGCTTAGCCCGCACTTGTGCCCAGGCCTTAAGCCTAGCCCGCACTTGTGCCCCGGCCTTAAGCCTAGCCCGCACTTGTGCCCTGGCCTTAAGCCTAGCCCGCACTTGTGCCCCGGCCTTAAGCCTAGCCCGCACTTGTGCCCCGGCCTTAAGCCGAGCCCGCACTTGTGCCCCGGCCTTAAGCCGAGCCCGCACTTGTGCCCCGGCCTTAAGCCGAGCCCGCACTTGTGCCCCGGCCTTAAGCCGAGCCCGCACTTGTGCCCCGGCCTTAAGCCGAGCCCGCACTTGTGCCCCGGCCTTAAGCCGAGCCCGCACCAGTGCCCCTGCTTTAAGCCGAGCCCGCACTTGTGCCCCTGCCTTAATCCTAGCCCGCACTTGTGCCCCTGCCTTAAGCCTAGCCCGCACTTGTGCCCAGGCCTTAAGCCTAGCCCGCACTTGTGCCCCTGCCTTAATCCTAGCCCGCACTTGTGCCCCTGCCTTAAGCCTAGCCCGCACTTGTGCCCCTGCCTTAAGCCTAGCCCGCACTTGTGCCCCTGCCTTAAGCCTAGCCCGCACTTTTGCTCAGGCCTTAAGCCTAGCACGCACTTGTGCCCAGGCCTTAAGCCTAGCCCGCACTTGTGCCCCGGCCTTAAGCCTAGCCCGCACTTGTGCCCCGGCCTTAAGCTTAGCCCGCACTTGTGCCCCGGCCTTAAGCTTAGCCCGCACTTGTGCCCAGGCCTTAAGCCTAGCCCGCACTTGTGCCCCGGCCTTAAGCCTAGCCCGCACTTGTGCCCCGGCCTTAAGCCTAGCCCGCACTTGTGCCCCGGCCTTAAGCCTAGCCCGCACTTGTACCCCGGCCTTAAGCCGAGCCCGCACTTGTGCCCCGGCCTTAAGCCGAGCCCACACTTGTGCCCCGGCCTTAAGCCGAGCCCGCACTTGTGCCCCGGCCTTAAGCCGAGCCCGCACTTGTGCCCCGGCCTTAAGCCGAGCCCGCACTTGTGCCCCGGCCTTAAGCCAAGCCCGCACTAGTGCCCTTGCCTTAAGCCGAACCCGCACTTGTGCCCCTGCCTTAAGCCGAGCCCGCACTTGTGCCCCTGCCTTAATCCTAGCCCGCACTTGTGCCCCTGCCTTAAGCCTAGACCGCACTTGTGCCCCTGCCTTAAGCCTAGCCCGCACTTGTGCCCCTGCCTTAAGCCTAGCCCGCACTTGTGCCCAGGCCTTAAGCCTAGCCCGCACTTGTGCCCAGGCCTTAAGCCTAGCCCGCACTTGTGCCCAGGCCTTAAGCCTAGCCTGCACTTTTGCCCAGGCCTTAAGCCTAGCCCGCACTTGTGCCCAGGCCTTAAGCCTAGCCCGCACTTGTGCCCAGGCCTTAAGCCTAGCCCGCACTTGTGCCCAGGCCTAAAGCCTAGCCCGCACTTGTGCCCAGGCCTTAAGCCTAGCCTGCACTTGTGCCCAGGCCTTAAGCCTAGCCCGCACTTGTGCCCCGGCCTTAAGCCTAGCCCGCACTTGTGCCCCGGCCTTAAGCTTAGCCCGCACTTGTGCCCAGGCCTTAAGCCTAGCCCGCACTTGTGCCCAGGCCTTAAGCCTAGCCCGCACTTGTGCCCCGGCCTTAAGCCTAGCCCGCACTTGTGCCCCGGCCTTAAGCCTAGCCCGCACTTGTGCCCAGGCCTTAAGCCTAGCCCGCACTTGTGCCCAGGCCTTAAGCCTAGCCCGCACTTGTGCCCAGGCCTTAAGCCTAGCCCGCACTTGTGCCTAGGCCTTAAGCCTAGCCCACACTTGTGCCCATGCCTTAAGCCTAGCTGGCACTTGTGGCCTTTGCCTTGATCCTAGCCAGCACTGCACTTGTGCCCAGGCCTTAAGCCTAGCCTGCACTTGTGCCCAGGCCTTAAGCCTAGCCTGCACTTGTGCCCAGGCGTTAAGCCTAGCCCGCACTTGTGCCCCCTGCCTTGATCCTAGCCCACACTTGTGCCCCCTGCTTTGATCCTAGCCCGCACTTGTGCCCAGGCCTTAAGCCTAGCCCGCACTTGTGCCCAGGCCTTAAACCTAGCCCGCACTTGTGCCCCTGCCTTAAGCCTAGCCCGCACTTGTGCCCAGGCCTCAAACCTAGCCCGCACTTGTGCCCCTGCCTTAAGCCTAGCCCGCACTTGTGCCCAGGCCTTAAGCCTAGCCTGCACTTGTGCCCAGGCCTTAAGCCTAGCCCGCACTTGTGCCCAGGCCTTAAGCCTAGCCCGCACTTGTGCCCAGGCCTTAAGCCTAGCCCGCACTTGTGCCCAGGCCTTAAGCCTAGCCCGCACTTGTGCCCAGGCCTTAAGCCTATCCCACACTTGTGCCCAGGCCTTAAGCCTAGCCCGCACTTGTGCCCAGGCCTTAAGCCTAGCCCGCACTTGTGCCCAGGCCTTAAGCCTAGCCCGCACTTGTGCCCAGGCCTTAAGCCTAGCCCGCACTTGTGCCCAGGCGTTAAGCCTAGCCCGCACTTGTGCCCAGGCCTTAAGCCTAGCCCGCACTTGTGCCCAGGCGTTAAGCCTAGCCCGCACTTGTGCCCAGGCCTTAAGCCTAGCCCGCACTTGTGCCCAGGCCTTAAGCCTAGCCCACACTTGTGCCCAGGCCTTAAGCCTAGCCCGCACTTGTGCCCAGGCCTTAAGCCTAGCCCGCACTTGTGCCCAGGCCTTAAGCCTAGCCCGCACTTGTGCCTAGGCCTTAAGCCTAGCCCACACTTGTGCACATGCCTTAAGCCTAGCTGGCACTTGTGGCCCCTGCCTTGATCCTAGCCAGCACTGCACTTGTGCCCAGGCCTTAAGCCTAGCCTGCACTTGTGCCCAGGCCTTAAGCCTAGCCTGCACTTGTGCCCAGGCCTTAAGCCTAGCCCGCACTTGTGCCCCCTGCCTTGATCCTAGCCCGCACTTGTGCCCCCTGCCTTGATCCTAGCCCGCACTTGTGCCCAGGCCTTGAGCCTAGCCCGAACTTGTGCCCAGGCCTTAAGCCTAGCCCGCACTTGTGCCCAGGCCTTAAGCCTAGCCCGCACTTGTGCCCAGGCCTTAAGCCTAGCCCGCACTTGTGCCCAGGCCTTAAGCCTAGCCCGCACTTGTGCCCAGGCCTTAAGCCTAGCCCGCACTTGTGCCCAGGCCTTAAGCCTAGCCCGCACTTGTGCCCAGGCCTTAAGCCTAGCCCGCACTTGTGCCCAGGCCTTAAGCCTAGCCCGCACTTGTGCCCAGGCCTTAAGCCTAGCCCGCACTTGTGCCCAGGCGTTAAGCCTAGCCCGCACTTGTGCCCAGGCCTTAAGCCTAGCCCTCACTTGTGCCCAGGCCTTAAGCCTAGCCCGCACTTGTGCCCAGGCCTTAAGCCTAGCCCGCACTTGTGCCCAGGCCTTAAGCCTAGCCCGCACTTGTGCCCAGGCCTTAAGCCTAGCCCGCACTTGTGCCCAGGCCTTAAGCCTAGCCCGCACTTGTGCCCAGGCCTTAAGCCTAGCCCGCACTTGTGCCCAGGCCTTAAGCCTAGCCCGCACTTGTGCGCGGCCTTAAGCCTAGCCCGCACTTGTGCCCCGGCCTTAAGCCGAGCCCGCACTTGTGCCCCGGCCTTAAGCCGAGCCCACACTTGTGCCCCGGCCTTAAGCCGAGCCCGCACTTGTGCCTCGGCATTAAGCCGAGCCCGCACTTGTGCCCCGGCCTTAAGCCGAGCCTGCACTTGTGCCCCGGCCTTAAGCCGAGCCTGCACTTGTGCCCCGGCCTTAAGCCGAGCCCGCACCAGTGCCCCTGCCTTAAGCCGAACCCGCACTTGTGCCCCTGCCTTAAGCCGAGCCCGCACTTGTGCCCCTGCCTTAATCCTAGCCCGCACTTGTGCCCCTGCCTTAAGCCTAGCCCGCACTTGTGCCCCTGCCTTAAGCCTAGCCCGCACTTGTGCCCCTGCCTTAAGCCTAGCCCGCACTTGTGCCCAGGCCTTAAGCCTAGCACGCACTTGTGCCCAGGCCTTAAGCCTAGCCCGCACTTGTGCCCCGGCCTTAAGCCTAGCCCGCACTTGTGCCCCGGCCTTAAGCTTAGCCCGCACTTGTGCCCCAGCCTTAAGCTTAGCCCGCACTTGTGCCCAGGCCTTAAGCCTAGCCCGCACTTGTGCCCCGGCCTTAAGCCTAGCCCGCACTTGTGCCCCGGCCTTAAGCCTAGCCCGCACTTGTGCCCCGGCCTTAAGCCTAGCCCGCACTTGTACCCCGGCCTTAAGCCGAGCCCGCACTTGTGCCCCGGCCTTAAGCCGAGCCCGCACTTGTGCCCCGGCCTTAAGCCGAGCCCGCACTTGTGCCCCGGCCTTAAGCCGAGCCCGCACTTGTGCCCCGGCCTTAAGCCGAGCCCGCATTTGTGCCCCGGCCTTAAGCCTAGCCCGCACTTGTGCCCCGGCCTTAAGCCTAGCCCGCACTTGTACCCCGGCCTTAAGCCGAGCCCGCACTTGTGCCCCGGCCTTAAGCCGAGCCCGCACTTGTGCCCCGGCCTTAAGCCGAGCCCGCACTTGTGCCCCGGCCTTAAGCCGAGCCCGCACTTGTGCCCCGGCCTTAAGCCGAGCCCGCACTTGTGCCCCGGCCTTAAGCCAAGCCCGCACTTGTGCCCCGGCCTTAAGCCGAGCCCGCACTTGTGCCCCGGCCTTAAGCCGAGCCCGCACTTGTGCCCCGGCCTTAAGCCGAGCCCGCACTTGTGCCCCGGCCTTAAGCCGAGCCCGCACTTGTGCCCCGGCCTTAAGCCGAGCCCGCACTAGTGCCCTTGCCTTAAGCCGAACCCGCACTTGTGCCCCTGCCTTAAGCCGAGCCCGCACTTGTGCCCCTGCCTTAATCCTAGCCCGCACTTGTGCCCCGGCCTTAAGCCGAGCCCGCACTTGTGCCCCGGCCTTAAGCCGAGCCCGCACTTGTGCCCCGGCCTTAAGCCGAGCCCGCACTAGTGCCCTTGCCTTAAGCCGAACCCGCACTTGTGCCCCTGCCTTAAGCCGAGCCCGCACTTGTGCCCCTGCCTTAATCCTAGCCCGCACTTGTGCCCAGGCCTTAAGCCTAGCCCGCACTTGTGCCCAGGCCTTAAGCCTTGCCCGCACTTTTGCCCAGGCCTTAAGCCTAGCCCGCACTTGTGCCCAGGCCTTAAGCCTAGCCCGCACTTGTGCCCAGGCCTAAAGCCTAGCCCGCACTTGTGCCCAGGCCTTAAGCCTAGCCCGCACTTGTGCCCAGGCCTTAAGCCTAGCCCGCACTTGTGCCCCGGCCTTAAGCCTAGCCCGCACTTGTGCCCCGGCCTTAAGCTTAGCCCGCACTTGTGCCCAGGCCTTAAGCCTAGCCCGCACTTGTGCCCAGGCCTTAAGCCTAGCCCGCACTTGTGCCCCGGCTTTAAGCCTAGCCCGCACTTGTGCCCCGGCCTTAAGCCTAGCCCGCACTTGTGCCCCGGTCTTAAGCCTAGCCCGCACTTGTGCCCCGGCCTTAAGCCGAGCCCGCACTTGTGCCCAGGCCTTAAGCCTAGCTGGCACTTGTGGCCCCTGCCTTGATCCTAGCCAGCACTGCACTTGTGCCCAGGCCTTAAGCCTAGCCTGCACTTGTGCCCAGGCCTTAAGCCTAGCCCGCACTTGTGCCCCCTGCCTTGATCCTAGCCCGCACTTGTGCCCAGGCCTTAAGCCTAGCCCGCACTTGTGCCCAGGCCTTAAACCTAGCCCGCAGTTGTGCCCCTGCCTTAAGCCGAGCCCGCACTAGTGCCCTTGCCTTAAGCCGAACCCGCACTTGTGCCCCTGCCTTAAGCCGAGCCCGCACTTGTGCCCCGGCCTTAAGCCGAGCCCGCACTAGTGCCCTTGCCTTAAGCCGAACCCGCACTTGTGCCCCTGCCTTAAGCCGAGCCCGCACTTGTGCCCCTGCCTTAATCCTAGCCCGCACTTGTGCCCAGGCCTTAAGCCTAGCCCGCACTTGTGCCCAGGCCTTAAGCCTTGCCCGCACTTTTGCCCAGGCCTTAAGCCTAGCCCGCACTTGTGCCCAGGCCTTAAGCCTAGCCCGCACTTGTGCCCAGGCCTAAAGCCTAGCCCGCACTTGTGCCCAGGCCTTAAGCCTAGCCCGCACTTGTGCCCAGGCCTTAAGCCTAGCCCGCACTTGTGCCCCGGCCTTAAGCCTAGCCCGCACTTGTGCCCCGGCCTTAAGCTTAGCCCGCACTTGTGCCCAGGCCTTAAGCCTAGCCCGCACTTGTGCCCAGGCCTTAAGCCTAGCCCGCACTTGTGCCCCGGCTTTAAGCCTAGCCCGCACTTGTGCCCCGGCCTTAAGCCTAGCCCGCACTTGTGCCCCGGTCTTAAGCCTAGCCCGCACTTGTGCCCCGGCCTTAAGCCGAGCCCGCACTTGTGCCCAGGCCTTAAGCCTAGCTGGCACTTGTGGCCCCTGCCTTGATCCTAGCCAGCACTGCACTTGTGCCCAGGCCTTAAGCCTAGCCTGCACTTGTGCCCAGGCCTTAAGCCTAGCCCGCACTTGTGCCCCCTGCCTTGATCCTAGCCCGCACTTGTGCCCAGGCCTTAAGCCTAGCCCGCACTTGTGCCCAGGCCTTAAACCTAGCCCGCAGTTGTGCCCCTGCCTTAAGCCTAGCCCGCACTTGTGCCGAGGCCTTAAGCCTAGCCCGCACTTGTGCCCAGGCCTTAAGCCTAGCCCGCACTTGTGCCCAGGCCTTAAGCCTAGCCCGCACTTGTGCCCAGGCCTTAAGCCTAGCCCGCACTTGTGCCCAGGCCTTAAGCCTAGCCCGCACTTGTGCCCAGGCCTTAAGCCTAGCCCGCACTTGTGCCCAGGCCTTAAGCCTAGCCCGCACTTGTGCCCAGGCCTTAAGCCTAGCACGCACTTGTGCCCAGGCCTTAAGCCTAGCCCGCACTTGTGCCCAGGCCTTAAGCCTAGCCCGCACTTGTGCCCCCTGCCTTGATCCTAGCCAGCACTTGTGCCCAGGCCTTAAGCCTAACCCGCACTTGTGCCCAGGCCTTAAGCCTAGCCTGCACTTTTGAGCCCCTTGAATGCTTGTTTGTTTGTTTTTGTCTTCAGCTTCATGTTGGTTATGCACATAGGGCCAGCTTTACGCTCTTCGCTCTTGTCCCGTCTGAATGCGCATGCACGACTGTAATTGGGGAAGAAGGCATTACCCATTTACGGAGGACAGACAAGAAGTGCCTGGTCGCTTGGAGCATGGGGTTATGGAGAGGCTCCGCACTGTATAACAAAGGATCTAGTCCTAAATGTCCAAGTACAGAGTAGAGGGGTGAAAGCTAGCTCTTCACCCCTATGGGTGCCTAACCCTTTATGCAAAGAGTGCAAAGAGTTAGCTGAATGCCTTAAGCCTAGCCAGCACTTGTGCCCCCTGCCTTGATCCTGGCCAGCACTGCACTTGTGCCCATGCCTTAAGCCTAGCCCGCACTTGTGCCCAGGCCTTAAGCCTGGCTGGCACTTGTGCCCATGCCTTAAGCCTAGCCGGCACTTGTGGCCCCTGCCTTGATCCTAGCCAGCACTGCACTTGTGCCCAGGCCTTAAGCCTAGCCTGCACTTGTGCCCAGGCCTGAAGCCTAGCCTGCACTTGTGCCCAGGCCTTAAGCCTAGCCCGCACTTGTGCCCAGGCCTTAAGCCTAGCCCGCACTTGTGCCCAGGCCTTAAGCCTAACCCGCACTTGTGCCCAGGCCTTAAGCCTAGCCCGCACTTGTGCCCAGGCCTTAAGCCTAGCCCGCACTTGTGCTCCGGCCTTAAGCCTAGCCCGCACTTGTGCCCCGGCCTTAAGCTTAGCCCGCACTTGTGCCCAGGCCTTAAGCCTAGCCCGCACTTGTGCCCAGGCCTTAAGCCTCGCCCGCACTTGTGCCCAGGCCTTAAGCCTAGCCCGCACTTGTGCCTCCTGCCTTGATCCTAGCCAGCACTTGTGCCCATGCCTTAAGCCTAGCCGGCACTTGTGGCCCCTGCCTTGATCCTAGCCAGCACTGCACTTGTGCCCAGGCCTTAAGCCTAGCCTGCACTTGTGCCCAGGCCTTAAGCCTAGCCTGCACTTGTGCCCAGGCCTTAAGCCTAGCCCGCACTTGTGCCCAGGCCTTAAGCCTTGCCCGCACTTGTGCCCAGGCCTTAAGCCTAGCCCGCACTTGTGCCCAGGCCTTAAGCCTAACCCGCACTTGTGCCCAGGCCTTAAGCCTAGCCCGCACTTGTGCCCAGGCCTTAAGCCTAGCCCGCACTTGTGCCCAGGCCTTAAGCCTGGCTGGCACTTGTGCCCATGCCTTAAGCCTAGCTGGCACTTGTGGCCCCTGCCTTGATCCTAGCCAGCACTGCACTTGTGCCCAGGCCTTAAGCCTAGCCCGCACTTGTGCCCAGGCCTTAAGCCTAGCCCGCACTTGTGCCCCCTGCCTTGATCCTAGCCCGCACTTGTGCCCCTGCCTTAAGCCTAGCCCGCACTTGTGCCCAGGCCTTAAGCCTAGCCCGCACTTGTGCCCAGGCTTTAAGCCTAGCCCGCACTTGTGCCCAGGCCTTAAGCCTAGCCCGCACTTGTGCCCAGGCCTTAAGCCTAGCACGCACTTGTGCCCGGGCCTTAAGCCTAGCCCGCACTTGTGCCCCGGCCTTAAGCCTAGCCCGCACTTGTGCCCCGGCCTTAAGCTTAGCCCGCACTTGTGCCCCGGCCTTAAGCTTAGCCCGCACTTGTGCCCAGGCCTTAAGCCTAGCCCGCACTTGTGCCCCGGCCTTAAGCCTAGCCCGCACTTGTGCCCTGGCCTTAAGCCTAGCCCGCACTTGTGCCCCGGCCTTAAGCCTAGCCCGCACTTGTGCCCCGGCCTTAAGCCGAGCCCGCACTTGTGCCCCGGCCTTAAGCCGAGCCCGCACTTGTGCCCCGGCCTTAAGCCGAGCCCGCACTTGTGCCCCGGCCTTAAGCCGAGCCCGCACTTGTGCCCCGGCCTTAAGCCGAGCCCGCACTTGTGCCCCGGCCTTAAGCCGAGCCCGCACCAGTGCCCCTGCTTTAAGCCGAGCCCGCACTTGTGCCCCTGCCTTAATCCTAGCCCGCACTTGTGCCCCTGCCTTAAGCCTAGCCCGCACTTGTGCCCAGGCCTTAAGCCTAGCCCGCACTTGTGCCCCTGCCTTAATCCTAGCCCGCACTTGTGCCCCTGCCTTAAGCCTAGCCCGCACTTGTGCCCCTGCCTTAAGCCTAGCCCGCACTTGTGCCCCTGCCTTAAGCCTAGCCCGCACTTTTGCTCAGGCCTTAAGCCTAGCACGCACTTGTGCCCAGGCCTTAAGCCTAGCCCGCACTTGTGCCCCGGCCTTAAGCCTAGCCCGCACTTGTGCCCCGGCCTTAAGCTTAGCCCGCACTTGTGCCCCGGCCTTAAGCTTAGCCCGCACTTGTGCCCAGGCCTTAAGCCTAGCCCGCACTTGTGCCCCGGCCTTAAGCCTAGCCCGCACTTGTGCCCCGGCCTTAAGCCTAGCCCGCACTTGTGCCCCGGCCTTAAGCCTAGCCCGCACTTGTACCCCGGCCTTAAGCCGAGCCCGCACTTGTGCCCCGGCCTTAAGCCGAGCCCACACTTGTGCCCCGGCCTTAAGCCGAGCCCGCACTTGTGCCCCGGCCTTAAGCCGAGCCCGCACTTGTGCCCCGGCCTTAAGCCTAGCCCGCACTTGTGCCCCGGCCTTAAGCTTAGCCCGCACTTGTGCCCAGGCCTTAAGCCTAGCCCGCACTTGTGCCCCAGCCTTAAGCCTAGCCCGCACTTGTGCCCCTGCCTTAAGCCGAGCCCGCACTTGTGCCCCTGCCTTAATCCTAGCCCGCACTTGTGCCCCTGCCTTAAGCCTAGCCCGCACTTGTGCCCCAGCCTTAAGCCTAGCCCGCACTTGTGCCCCTGCCTTAAGCCGAGCCCGCACTTGTGCCCCTGCCTTAATCCTAGCCCGCACTTGTGCCCCTGCCTTAAGCCTAGAACGCACTTGTGCCCCTGCCTTAAGCCTAGCCCGCACTTGTGCCCAGGCCTTGAGCCTAGCACGCACTTGTGCCCAGGCCTTAAGCCTAGCCCGCACTTGTGCCCCGGCCTTAAGCCTAGCCCGCACTTGTGCCCCGGCCTTAAGCTTAGCCCGCACTTGTGCCCAGGCCTTAAGCCTAGCCTGCACTTGTGCCCAGGCCTTAAGCCTAGCCTGCACTTGTGCCCAGGCCTTAAGCCTAGCCCGCACTTGTGCCCAGGCCTTGAGCCTAGCACGCACTTGTGCCCAGGCCTTAAGCCTAGCCCGCACTTGTGCCCCGGCCTTAAGCCTAGCCCGCACTTGTGCCCCGGCCTTAAGCTTAGCCCGCACTTGTGCCCCGGCCTTAAGCTTAGCCCGCACTTGTGCCCAGGCCTTAAGCCTAGCCCGCACTTGTGCCCCGGCCTTAAGCCTAGCCCGCACTTGTGCCCCGGCCTTAAGCCTAGCCCGCACTTGTGCCCCGGCCTTAAGCCTAGCCCGCACTTGTACCCCGGCCTTAAGCTGAGCCCGCACTTGTGCCCCGGCCTGAAGCCGAGCCCACACTTGTGCCCCGGCCTTAAGCCGAGCCCGCACTTGTGCCCCGGCCTTAAGCCGAGCCCGCACTTGTGCCCCGGCCTTAAGCCGAGCCCGCACTTGTGCCCCGGCCTTAAGCCGAGCCCGCACTAGTGCCCTTGCCTTAAGCCGAACCCGCACTTGTGCCCCTGCCTTAAGCCGAGCCCGCACTTGTGCCCCTGCCTTAATCCTAGCCCGCACTTGTGCCCCTGCCTTAAGCCTAGCCCGCACTTGTGCCCCAGCCTTAAGCCTAGCCCGCACTTGTGCCCCTGCCTTAAGCCTAGCCCGCACTTGTGCCCCGGCCTTAAGCCGAGCCCGCACTTGTGCCCCGGCCTTAAGCCGAGCCCGCACTAGTGCCCTTGCCTTAAGCCGAACCCGCACTTGTGCCCCTGCCTTAAGCCGAGCCCGCACTTGTGCCCCTGCCTTAATCCTAGCCCGCACTTGTGCCCCTGCCTTAAGCCTAGCCCGCACTTGTGCCCCGGCCTTAAGCCTAGCCCGCACTTGTGCCCCGGCCTTAAGCCGAGCCCGCACTTGTGCCCCGGCCTTAAGCCGAGCCCGCACTAGTGCCCTTGCCTTAAGCCGAACCCGCACTTGTGCCCCTGCCTTAAGCCGAGCCCGCACTTGTGCCCCTGCCTTAATCCTAGCCCGCACTTGTGCCCCTGCCTTAAGCCTAGCCCGCACTTGTGCCCCAGCCTTAAGCCTAGCCCGCACTTGTGCCCCTGCCTTAAGCCTAGCCCGCACTTGTGCCCAGGCCTTAAGCCTAGCCCGCACTTGTGCCCAGGCCTTAAGCCTAGCCCGCACTTGTGCCCAGGCCTTAAGCCTAGCCCGCACTTTTGCCCAGGCCTTAAGCCTAGCCCGCACTTGTGCCCAGGCCTTAAGCCTAGCCCGCACTTGTGCCCCGGCCTTAAGCCGAGCCCGCACTTGTGCCCCGGCCTTAAGCCGAGCCCGCACTTGTGCCCCGGCCTTAAGCCGAGCCCGCACTAGTGCCCTTGCCTTAAGCCGAACCCGCACTTGTGCCCCTGCCTTAAGCCGAGCCCGCACTTGTGCCCCTGCCTTAATCCTAGCCCGCACTTGTGCCCCTGCCTTAAGCCTAGCCCGCACTTGTGCCCCGGCCTTAAGCCTAGCCCGCACTTGTGCCCCGGCCTTAAGCTTAGCCCGCACTTGTGCCCCGGCCTTAAGCTTAGCCCGCACTTGTGCCCAGGCCGTAAGCCTAGCCCGCACTTGTGCCCCGGCCTTAAGCCTAGCCCGCACTTGTGCCCCGGCCTTAAGCCGAGCCCGCACTTGTGCCCCGGCCTTAAGCCGAGCCCGCACTAGTGCCCTTGCCTTAAGCCGAACCCGCACTTGTGCCCCTGCCTTAAGCCGAGCCCGCACTTGTGCCCCTGCCTTAATCCTAGCCCGCACTTGTGCCCCTGCCTTAAGCCTAGCCCGCACTTGTGCCCCAGCCTTAAGCCTAGCCCGCACTTGTGCCCCGGCCTTAAGCCTAGCCCGCACTTGTGCCCCGGCCTTAAGCCTAGCCCGCACTTGTGCCCCGGCCTTAAGCCTAGCCCGCACTTGTACCCCGGCCTTAAGCCGAGCCCGCACTTGTGCCCCGGCCTTAAGCCGAGCCCACACTTGTGCCCCGGCCTTAAGCCGAGCCCGCACTTGTGCCCCGGCCTTAAGCCGAGCCCGCACTTGTGCCCCGGCCTTAAGCCTAGCCCGCACTTGTGCCCCGGCCTTAAGCTTAGCCCGCACTTGTGCCCAGGCCTTAAGCCTAGCCCGCACTTGTGCCCCAGCCTTAAGCCTAGCCCGCACTTGTGCCCCTGCCTTAAGCCGAGCCCGCACTTGTGCCCCTGCCTTAATCCTAGCCCGCACTTGTGCCCCTGCCTTAAGCCTAGCCCGCACTTGTGCCCCAGCCTTAAGCCTAGCCCGCACTTGTGCCCCTGCCTTAAGCCGAGCCCGCACTTGTGCCCCTGCCTTAATCCTAGCCCGCACTTGTGCCCCTGCCTTAAGCCTAGAACGCACTTGTGCCCCTGCCTTAAGCCTAGCCCGCACTTGTGCCCAGGCCTTGAGCCTAGCACGCACTTGTGCCCAGGCCTTAAGCCTAGCCCGCACTTGTGCCCCGGCCTTAAGCCTAGCCCGCACTTGTGCCCCGGCCTTAAGCTTAGCCCGCACTTGTGCCCAGGCCTTAAGCCTAGCCTGCACTTGTGCCCAGGCCTTAAGCCTAGCCTGCACTTGTGCCCAGGCCTTAAGCCTAGCCCGCACTTGTGCCCAGGCCTTGAGCCTAGCACGCACTTGTGCCCAGGCCTTAAGCCTAGCCCGCACTTGTGCCCCGGCCTTAAGCCTAGCCCGCACTTGTGCCCCGGCCTTAAGCTTAGCCCGCACTTGTGCCCCGGCCTTAAGCTTAGCCCGCACTTGTGCCCAGGCCTTAAGCCTAGCCCGCACTTGTGCCCCGGCCTTAAGCCTAGCCCGCACTTGTGCCCCGGCCTTAAGCCTAGCCCGCACTTGTGCCCCGGCCTTAAGCCTAGCCCGCACTTGTACCCCGGCCTTAAGCTGAGCCCGCACTTGTGCCCCGGCCTGAAGCCGAGCCCACACTTGTGCCCCGGCCTTAAGCCGAGCCCGCACTTGTGCCCCGGCCTTAAGCCGAGCCCGCACTTGTGCCCCGGCCTTAAGCCGAGCCCGCACTTGTGCCCCGGCCTTAAGCCGAGCCCGCACTAGTGCCCTTGCCTTAAGCCGAACCCGCACTTGTGCCCCTGCCTTAAGCCGAGCCCGCACTTGTGCCCCTGCCTTAATCCTAGCCCGCACTTGTGCCCCTGCCTTAAGCCTAGCCCGCACTTGTGCCCCAGCCTTAAGCCTAGCCCGCACTTGTGCCCCTGCCTTAAGCCTAGCCCGCACTTGTGCCCCGGCCTTAAGCCGAGCCCGCACTTGTGCCCCGGCCTTAAGCCGAGCCCGCACTAGTGCCCTTGCCTTAAGCCGAACCCGCACTTGTGCCCCTGCCTTAAGCCGAGCCCGCACTTGTGCCCCTGCCTTAATCCTAGCCCGCACTTGTGCCCCTGCCTTAAGCCTAGCCCGCACTTGTGCCCCGGCCTTAAGCCTAGCCCGCACTTGTGCCCCGGCCTTAAGCCGAGCCCGCACTTGTGCCCCGGCCTTAAGCCGAGCCCGCACTAGTGCCCTTGCCTTAAGCCGAACCCGCACTTGTGCCCCTGCCTTAAGCCGAGCCCGCACTTGTGCCCCTGCCTTAATCCTAGCCCGCACTTGTGCCCCTGCCTTAAGCCTAGCCCGCACTTGTGCCCCAGCCTTAAGCCTAGCCCGCACTTGTGCCCCTGCCTTAAGCCTAGCCCGCACTTGTGCCCAGGCCTTAAGCCTAGCCCGCACTTGTGCCCAGGCCTTAAGCCTAGCCCGCACTTGTGCCCAGGCCTTAAGCCTAGCCCGCACTTTTGCCCAGGCCTTAAGCCTAGCCCGCACTTGTGCCCAGGCCTTAAGCCTAGCCCGCACTTGTGCCCCGGCCTTAAGCCGAGCCCGCACTTGTGCCCCGGCCTTAAGCCGAGCCCGCACTTGTGCCCCGGCCTTAAGCCGAGCCCGCACTAGTGCCCTTGCCTTAAGCCGAACCCGCACTTGTGCCCCTGCCTTAAGCCGAGCCCGCACTTGTGCCCCTGCCTTAATCCTAGCCCGCACTTGTGCCCCTGCCTTAAGCCTAGCCCGCACTTGTGCCCCGGCCTTAAGCCTAGCCCGCACTTGTGCCCCGGCCTTAAGCTTAGCCCGCACTTGTGCCCCGGCCTTAAGCTTAGCCCGCACTTGTGCCCAGGCCGTAAGCCTAGCCCGCACTTGTGCCCCGGCCTTAAGCCTAGCCCGCACTTGTGCCCCGGCCTTAAGCCGAGCCCGCACTTGTGCCCCGGCCTTAAGCCGAGCCCGCACTAGTGCCCTTGCCTTAAGCCGAACCCGCACTTGTGCCCCTGCCTTAAGCCGAGCCCGCACTTGTGCCCCTGCCTTAATCCTAGCCCGCACTTGTGCCCCTGCCTTAAGCCTAGCCCGCACTTGTGCCCCAGCCTTAAGCCTAGCCCGCACTTGTGCCCCTGCCTTAAGCCTAGCCCGCACTTGTGCCCAGGCCTTAAGCCTAGCCCGCACTTGTGCCCAGGCCTTAAGCCTAGCCCGCACTTGTGCCCAGGCCTTAAGCCTAGCCCGCACTTGTGCCCAGGCCTTAAGCCTAGCCCGCACTTGTGCCCAGGCCTTAAGCCTAGCCCGCACTTGTGCCCAGGCCTAAAGCCTAGCCCGCACTTGTGCCCAGGCCGTAAGCCTAGCCCGCACTTGTGCCCATGCCTTAAGCCTAGCTGGCACTTGTGGCCCCTGCCTTGATCCTAGCCAGCACTGCACTTGTGCCCAGGCCTTAAGCCTAGCCCGCACTTGTGCCCAGGCCTTAAGCCTAGCCCGCACTTGTGCCCCCTGCCTTGATCCTAGCCCGCACTTGTGCCCCTGCCTTAAGCCTAGCCCGCACTTGTGCCCAGGCCTTAAGCCTAGCCCGCACTTGTGCCCAGGCTTTAAGCCTAGCCCGCACTTGTGCCCAGGCCTTAAGCCTAGCCCGCACTTGTGCCCAGGCCTTAAGCCTAGCACGCACTTGTGCCCAGGCCTTAAGCCTAGCCCGCACTTGTGCCCCGGCCTTAAGCCTAGCCCGAACTTGTGCCCCGGCCTTAAGCTTAGCCCGCACTTGTGCCCCGGCCTTAAGCTTAGCCCGCACTTGTGCCCAGGCCTTAAGCCTAGCCCGCACTTGTGCCCCGGCCTTAAGCCTAGCCCGCACTTGTGCCCCGGCCTTAAGCCTAGCCCGCACTTGTGCCCCGGCCTTAAGCCTAGCCCGCACTTGTGCCCCGGCCTTAAGCCGAGCCCGCACTTGTGCCCCGGCCTTAAGCCGAGCCCGCACTTGTGCCCCGGCCTTAAGCCGAGCCCGCACTTGTGCCCCGGCCTTAAGCCGAGCCCGCACTTGTGCCCCGGCCTTAAGCCGAGCCCGCACTTGTGCCCCGGCCTTAAGCCGAGCCCGCACCAGTGCCCCTGCCTTAAGCCGAACCCGCACTTGTGCCCCTGCCTTAAGCCGAGCCCGCACTTGTGCCCCTGCCTTAATCCTAGCCCGCACTTGTGCCCCTGCCTTAAGCCTAGAACGCACTTGTGCCCCTGCCTTAAGCCTAGCCCGCACTTGTGCCCAGGCCTTGAGCCTAGCACGCACTTGTGCCCAGGCCTTAAGCCTAGCCCGCACTTGTGCCCCGGCCTTAAGCCTAGCCCGCACTTGTGCCCCGGCCTTAAGCTTAGCCCGCACTTGTGCCCAGGCCTTAAGCCTAGCCTGCACTTGTGCCCAGGCCTTAAGCCTAGCCTGCACTTGTGCCCAGGCCTTAAGCCTAGCCCGCACTTGTGCCCAGGCCTTGAGCCTAGCACGCACTTGTGCCCAGGCCTTAAGCCTAGCCCGCACTTGTGCCCCGGCCTTAAGCCTAGCCCGCACTTGTGCCCCGGCCTTAAGCTTAGCCCGCACTTGTGCCCCGGCCTTAAGCTTAGCCCGCACTTGTGCCCAGGCCTTAAGCCTAGCCCGCACTTGTGCCCCGGCCTTAAGCCTAGCCCGCACTTGTGCCCCGGCCTTAAGCCTAGCCCGCACTTGTGCCCCGGCCTTAAGCCTAGCCCGCACTTGTACCCCGGCCTTAAGCTGAGCCCGCACTTGTGCCCCGGCCTGAAGCCGAGCCCACACTTGTGCCCCGGCCTTAAGCCGAGCCCGCACTTGTGCCCCGGCCTTAAGCCGAGCCCGCACTTGTGCCCCGGCCTTAAGCCGAGCCCGCACTTGTGCCCCGGCCTTAAGCCGAGCCCGCACTAGTGCCCTTGCCTTAAGCCGAACCCGCACTTGTGCCCCTGCCTTAAGCCGAGCCCGCACTTGTGCCCCTGCCTTAATCCTAGCCCGCACTTGTGCCCCTGCCTTAAGCCTAGCCCGCACTTGTGCCCCAGCCTTAAGCCTAGCCCGCACTTGTGCCCCTGCCTTAAGCCGAGCCCGCACTTGTGCCCCTGCCTTAATCCTAGCCCGCACTTGTGCCCCTGCCTTAAGCCTAGAACGCACTTGTGCCCCTGCCTTAAGCCTAGCCCGCACTTGTGCCCAGGCCTTGAGCCTAGCACGCACTTGTGCCCAGGCCTTAAGCCTAGCCCGCACTTGTGCCCCGGCCTTAAGCCTAGCCCGCACTTGTGCCCCGGCCTTAAGCTTAGCCCGCACTTGTGCCCAGGCCTTAAGCCTAGCCTGCACTTGTGCCCAGGCCTTAAGCCTAGCCTGCACTTGTGCCCAGGCCTTAAGCCTAGCCCGCACTTGTGCCCAGGCCTTGAGCCTAGCACGCACTTGTGCCCAGGCCTTAAGCCTAGCCCGCACTTGTGCCCCGGCCTTAAGCCTAGCCCGCACTTGTGCCCCGGCCTTAAGCTTAGCCCGCACTTGTGCCCCGGCCTTAAGCTTAGCCCGCACTTGTGCCCAGGCCTTAAGCCTAGCCCGCACTTGTGCCCCGGCCTTAAGCCTAGCCCGCACTTGTGCCCCGGCCTTAAGCCTAGCCCGCACTTGTGCCCCGGCCTTAAGCCTAGCCCGCACTTGTACCCCGGCCTTAAGCTGAGCCCGCACTTGTGCCCCGGCCTGAAGCCGAGCCCACACTTGTGCCCCGGCCTTAAGCCGAGCCCGCACTTGTGCCCCGGCCTTAAGCCGAGCCCGCACTTGTGCCCCGGCCTTAAGCCGAGCCCGCACTTGTGCCCCGGCCTTAAGCCGAGCCCGCACTAGTGCCCTTGCCTTAAGCCGAACCCGCACTTGTGCCCCTGCCTTAAGCCGAGCCCGCACTTGTGCCCCTGCCTTAATCCTAGCCCGCACTTGTGCCCCTGCCTTAAGCCTAGCCCGCACTTGTGCCCCAGCCTTAAGCCTAGCCCGCACTTGTGCCCCTGCCTTAAGCCTAGCCCGCACTTGTGCCCCGGCCTTAAGCCGAGCCCGCACTTGTGCCCCGGCCTTAAGCCGAGCCCGCACTAGTGCCCTTGCCTTAAGCCGAACCCGCACTTGTGCCCCTGCCTTAAGCCGAGCCCGCACTTGTGCCCCTGCCTTAATCCTAGCCCGCACTTGTGCCCCTGCCTTAAGCCTAGCCCGCACTTGTGCCCCAGCCTTAAGCCTAGCCCGCACTTGTGCCCCTGCCTTAAGCCTAGCCCGCACTTGTGCCCAGGCCTTAAGCCTAGCCCGCACTTGTGCCCAGGCCTTAAGCCTAGCCCGCACTTGTGCCCAGGCCTTAAGCCTAGCCCGCACTTTTGCCCAGGCCTTAAGCCTAGCCCGCACTTGTGCCCAGGCCTTAAGCCTAGCCCGCACTTGTGCCCCGGCCTTAAGCCGAGCCCGCACTTGTGCCCCGGCCTTAAGCCGAGCCCGCACTTGTGCCCCGGCCTTAAGCCGAGCCCGCACTAGTGCCCTTGCCTTAAGCCGAACCCGCACTTGTGCCCCTGCCTTAAGCCGAGCCCGCACTTGTGCCCCTGCCTTAATCCTAGCCCGCACTTGTGCCCCTGCCTTAAGCCTAGCCCGCACTTGTGCCCCGGCCTTAAGCCTAGCCCGCACTTGTGCCCCGGCCTTAAGCTTAGCCCGCACTTGTGCCCCGGCCTTAAGCTTAGCCCGCACTTGTGCCCAGGCCGTAAGCCTAGCCCGCACTTGTGCCCCGGCCTTAAGCCTAGCCCGCACTTGTGCCCCGGCCTTAAGCCGAGCCCGCACTTGTGCCCCGGCCTTAAGCCGAGCCCGCACTAGTGCCCTTGCCTTAAGCCGAACCCGCACTTGTGCCCCTGCCTTAAGCCGAGCCCGCACTTGTGCCCCTGCCTTAATCCTAGCCCGCACTTGTGCCCCTGCCTTAAGCCTAGCCCGCACTTGTGCCCCAGCCTTAAGCCTAGCCCGCACTTGTGCCCCTGCCTTAAGCCTAGCCCGCACTTGTGCCCAGGCCTTAAGCCTAGCCCGCACTTGTGCCCAGGCCTTAAGCCTAGCCCGCACTTGTGCCCCGGCCTTAAGCCTAGCCCGCACTTGTGCCCCTGCCTTAAGCCTAGCCCGCACTTGTGCCCCTGCCTTAAGCCTAGCCCGCACTTGTGCCCCGGCCTTAAGCCTAGCCCGCACTTGTGCCCCGGCCTTAAGCTTAGCCCGCACTTGTGCCCCGGCCTTAAGCTTAGCCCGCACTTGTGCCCAGGCCGTAAGCCTAGCCCGCACTTGTGCCCCGGCCTTAAGCCTAGCCCGCACTTGTGCCCCGGCCTTAAGCCGAGCCCGCACTTGTGCCCCGGCCTTAAGCCGAGCCCGCACTAGTGCCCTTGCCTTAAGCCGAACCCGCACTTGTGCCCCTGCCTTAAGCCGAGCCCGCACTTGTGCCCCTGCCTTAATCCTAGCCCGCACTTGTGCCCCTGCCTTAAGCCTAGCCCGCACTTGTGCCCCAGCCTTAAGCCTAGCCCGCACTTGTGCCCCTGCCTTAAGCCTAGCCCGCACTTGTGCCCAGGCCTTAAGCCTAGCCCGCACTTGTGCCCAGGCCTTAAGCCTAGCCCGCACTTGTGCCCAGGCCTTAAGCCTAGCCCGCACTTTTGCCCCGGCCTTAAGCCTAGCCCGCACTTGTGCCCCGGCCTTAAGCCTAGCCCGCACTTGTGCCCCGGCCTTAAGCCTAGCCCGCACTTGTACCCCGGCCTTAAGCCGAGCCCGCACTTGTGCCCCGGCCTTAAGCCGAGCCCGCACTTGTGCCCCGGCCTTAAGCCGAGCCCGCACTTGTGCCCCGGCCTTAAGCCGAGCCCGCACTTGTGCCCCGGCCTTAAGCCGAGCCCGCATTTGTGCCCCGGCCTTAAGCCTAGCCCGCACTTGTGCCCCGGCCTTAAGCCTAGCCCGCACTTGTACCCCGGCCTTAAGCCGAGCCCGCACTTGTGCCCCGGCCTTAAGCCGAGCCCGCACTTGTGCCCCGGCCTTAAGCCGAGCCCGCACTTGTGCCCCGGCCTTAAGCCGAGCCCGCACTTGTGCCCCGGCCTTAAGCCTAGCCCGCACTTGTGCCCCGGCCTTAAGCCTAGCCCGCACTTGTACCCCGGCCTTAAGCCGAGCCCGCACTTGTGCCCCGGCCTTAAGCCGAGCCCGCACTTGTGCCCCGGCCTTAAGCCGAGCCCGCACTTGTGCCCCGGCCTTAAGCCGAGCCCGCACTTGTGCCCCGGCCTTAAGCCGAGCCCGCACTTGTGCCCCGGCCTTAAGCCAAGCCCGCACTTGTGCCCCGGCCTTAAGCCGAGCCCGCACTTGTGCCCCGGCCTTAAGCCGAGCCCGCACTTGTGCCCCGGCCTTAAGCCGAGCCCGCACTTGTGCCCCGGCCTTAAGCCGAGCCCGCACTTGTGCCCCGGCCTTAAGCCGAGCCCGCACTAGTGCCCTTGCCTTAAGCCGAACCCGCACTTGTGCCCCTGCCTTAAGCCGAGCCCGCACTTGTGCCCCTGCCTTAATCCTAGCCCGCACTTGTGCCCCGGCCTTAAGCCGAGCCCGCACTTGTGCCCCGGCCTTAAGCCGAGCCCGCACTTGTGCCCCGGCCTTAAGCCGAGCCCGCACTAGTGCCCTTGCCTTAAGCCGAACCCGCACTTGTGCCCCTGCCTTAAGCCGAGCCCGCACTTGTGCCCCTGCCTTAATCCTAGCCCGCACTTGTGCCCAGGCCTTAAGCCTAGCCCGCACTTGTGCCCAGGCCTTAAGCCTTGCCCGCACTTTTGCCCAGGCCTTAAGCCTAGCCCGCACTTGTGCCCAGGCCTTAAGCCTAGCCCGCACTTGTGCCCAGGCCTAAAGCCTAGCCCGCACTTGTGCCCAGGCCTTAAGCCTAGCCCGCACTTGTGCCCAGGCCTTAAGCCTAGCCCGCACTTGTGCCCCGGCCTTAAGCCTAGCCCGCACTTGTGCCCAGGCCTTAAGCCTTGCCCGCACTTTTGCCCAGGCCTTACGCCTAGCCCGCACTTGTGCCCAGGCCTTAAGCCTAGCCCGCACTTGTGCCCAGGCCTAAAGCCTAGCCCGCACTTGTGCCCAGGCCTTAAGCCTAGCCCGCACTTGTGCCCAGGCCTTAAGCCTAGCCCGCACTTGTGCCCCGGCCTTAAGCCTAGCCCGCACTTGTGCCCCGGCCTTAAGCTTAGCCCGCACTTGTGCCCAGGCCTTAAGCCTAGCCCGCACTTGTGCCCAGGCCTTAAGCCTAGCCCGCACTTGTGCCCCGGCTTTAAGCCTAGCCCGCACTTGTGCCCCGGCCTTAAGCCTAGCCCGCACTTGTGCCCCGGTCTTAAGCCTAGCCCGCACTTGTGCCCCGGCCTTAAGCCGAGCCCGCACTTGTGCCCAGGCCTTAAGCCTAGCTGGCACTTGTGGCCCCTGCCTTGATCCTAGCCAGCACTGCACTTGTGCCCAGGCCTCAAGCCTAGCCTGCACTTGTGCCCAGGCCTTAAGCCTAGCCCGCACTTGTGCCCCCTGCCTTGATCCTAGCCCGCACTTGTGCCCAGGCCTTAAGCCTAGCCCGCACTTGTGCCCAGGCCTTAAACCTAGCCCGCAGTTGTGCCCCTGCCTTAAGCCTAGCCCGCACTTGTGCCGAGGCCTTAAGCCTAGCCCGCACTTGTGCCCAGGCCTTAAGCCTAGCCCGCACTTGTGCCCAGGCCTTAAGCCTAGCCCGCACTTGTGCCCAGGCCTTAAGCCTAGCCCGCACTTGTGCCCAGGCCTTAAGCCTAGCCCGCACTTGTGCCCAGGCCTTAAGCCTAGCCCGCACTTGTGCCCAGGCCTTAAGCCTAGCCCGCACTTGTGCCCAGGCCTTAAGCCTAGCACGCACTTGTGCCCAGGCCTTAAGCCTAGCCCGCACTTGTGCCCAGGCCTTAAGCCTAGCCCGCACTTGTGCCCCCTGCCTTGATCCTAGCCAGCACTTGTGCCCAGGCCTTAAGCCTAACCCGCACTTGTGCCCAGGCCTTAAGCCTAGCCTGCACTTTTGAGCCCCTTGAATGCTTGTTTGTTTGTTTTTGTCTTCAGCTTCATGTTGGTTATGCACATAGGGCCAGCTTTACGCTCTTCGCTCTTGTCCCGTCTGAATGCGCATGCACGACTGTAATTGGGGAAGAAGGCATTACCCATTTACGGAGGACAGACAAGAAGTGCCTGGTCGCTTGGAGCATGGGGTTATGGAGAGGCTCCGCACTGTATAACAAAGGATCTAGTCCTAAATGTCCAAGTACAGAGTAGAGGGGTGAAAGCTAGCTCTTCACCCCTATGGGTGCCTAACCCTTTATGCAAAGAGTGCAAAGAGTTAGCTGAATGCCTTAAGCCTAGCCAGCACTTGTGCCCCCTGCCTTGATCCTGGCCAGCACTGCACTTGTGCCCATGCCTTAAGCCTAGCCCGCACTTGTGCCCAGGCCTTAAGCCTGGCTGGCACTTGTGCCCATGCCTTAAGCCTAGCCGGCACTTGTGGCCCCTGCCTTGATCCTAGCCAGCACTGCACTTGTGCCCAGGCCTTAAGCCTAGCCTGCACTTGTGCCCAGGCCTGAAGCCTAGCCTGCACTTGTGCCCAGGCCTTAAGCCTAGCCCGCACTTGTGCCCAGGCCTTAAGCCTAGCCCGCACTTGTGCCCAGGCCTTAAGCCTAACCCGCACTTGTGCCCAGGCCTTAAGCCTAGCCCGCACTTGTGCCCAGGCCTTAAGCCTAGCCCGCACTTGTGCTCCGGCCTTAAGCCTAGCCCGCACTTGTGCCCCGGCCTTAAGCTTAGCCCGCACTTGTGCCCAGGCCTTAAGCCTAGCCCGCACTTGTGCCCAGGCCTTAAGCCTCGCCCGCACTTGTGCCCAGGCCTTAAGCCTAGCCCGCACTTGTGCCTCCTGCCTTGATCCTAGCCAGCACTTGTGCCCATGCCTTAAGCCTAGCCGGCACTTGTGGCCCCTGCCTTGATCCTAGCCAGCACTGCACTTGTGCCCAGGCCTTAAGCCTAGCCTGCACTTGTGCCCAGGCCTTAAGCCTAGCCTGCACTTGTGCCCAGGCCTTAAGCCTAGCCCGCACTTGTGCCCAGGCCTTAAGCCTTGCCCGCACTTGTGCCCAGGCCTTAAGCCTAGCCCGCACTTGTGCCCAGGCCTTAAGCCTAACCCGCACTTGTGCCCAGGCCTTAAGCCTAGCCCGCACTTGTGCCCAGGCCTTAAGCCTAGCCCGCACTTGTGCCCAGGCCTTAAGCCTGGCTGGCACTTGTGCCCATGCCTTAAGCCTAGCTGGCACTTGTGGCCCCTGCCTTGATCCTAGCCAGCACTGCACTTGTGCCCAGGCCTTAAGCCTAGCCCGCACTTGTGCCCAGGCCTTAAGCCTAGCCCGCACTTGTGCCCCCTGCCTTGATCCTAGCCCGCACTTGTGCCCCTGCCTTAAGCCTAGCCCGCACTTGTGCCCAGGCCTTAAGCCTAGCCCGCACTTGTGCCCAGGCTTTAAGCCTAGCCCGCACTTGTGCCCAGGCCTTAAGCCTAGCCCGCACTTGTGCCCAGGCCTTAAGCCTAGCACGCACTTGTGCCCGGGCCTTAAGCCTAGCCCGCACTTGTGCCCCGGCCTTAAGCCTAGCCCGCACTTGTGCCCCGGCCTTAAGCTTAGCCCGCACTTGTGCCCCGGCCTTAAGCTTAGCCCGCACTTGTGCCCAGGCCTTAAGCCTAGCCCGCACTTGTGCCCCGGCCTTAAGCCTAGCCCGCACTTGTGCCCTGGCCTTAAGCCTAGCCCGCACTTGTGCCCCGGCCTTAAGCCTAGCCCGCACTTGTGCCCCGGCCTTAAGCCGAGCCCGCACTTGTGCCCCGGCCTTAAGCCGAGCCCGCACTTGTGCCCCGGCCTTAAGCCGAGCCCGCACTTGTGCCCCGGCCTTAAGCCGAGCCCGCACTTGTGCCCCGGCCTTAAGCCGAGCCCGCACTTGTGCCCCGGCCTTAAGCCGAGCCCGCACCAGTGCCCCTGCTTTAAGCCGAGCCCGCACTTGTGCCCCTGCCTTAATCCTAGCCCGCACTTGTGCCCCTGCCTTAAGCCTAGCCCGCACTTGTGCCCAGGCCTTAAGCCTAGCCCGCACTTGTGCCCCTGCCTTAATCCTAGCCCGCACTTGTGCCCCTGCCTTAAGCCTAGCCCGCACTTGTGCCCCTGCCTTAAGCCTAGCCCGCACTTGTGCCCCTGCCTTAAGCCTAGCCCGCACTTTTGCTCAGGCCTTAAGCCTAGCACGCACTTGTGCCCAGGCCTTAAGCCTAGCCCGCACTTGTGCCCCGGCCTTAAGCCTAGCCCGCACTTGTGCCCCGGCCTTAAGCTTAGCCCGCACTTGTGCCCCGGCCTTAAGCTTAGCCCGCACTTGTGCCCAGGCCTTAAGCCTAGCCCGCACTTGTGCCCCGGCCTTAAGCCTAGCCCGCACTTGTGCCCCGGCCTTAAGCCTAGCCCGCACTTGTGCCCCTGCCTTAAGCCTAGCCCGCACTTGTACCCCGGCCTTAAGCCGAGCCCGCACTTGTGCCCCGGCCTTAAGCCGAGCCCACACTTGTGCCCCGGCCTTAAGCCGAGCCCGCACTTGTGCCCCGGCCTTAAGCCGAGCCCGCACTTGTGCCCCGGCCTTAAGCCTAGCCCGCACTTGTGCCCCGGCCTTAAGCTTAGCCCGCACTTGTGCCCAGGCCTTAAGCCTAGCCCGCACTTGTGCCCCAGCCTTAAGCCTAGCCCGCACTTGTGCCCCTGCCTTAAGCCGAGCCCGCACTTGTGCCCCTGCCTTAATCCTAGCCCGCACTTGTGCCCCTGCCTTAAGCCTAGCCCGCACTTGTGCCCCAGCCTTAAGCCTAGCCCGCACTTGTGCCCCTGCCTTAAGCCGAGCCCGCACTTGTGCCCCTGCCTTAATCCTAGCCCGCACTTGTGCCCCTGCCTTAAGCCTAGAACGCACTTGTGCCCCTGCCTTAAGCCTAGCCCGCACTTGTGCCCAGGCCTTGAGCCTAGCACGCACTTGTGCCCAGGCCTTAAGCCTAGCCCGCACTTGTGCCCCGGCCTTAAGCCTAGCCCGCACTTGTGCCCCGGCCTTAAGCTTAGCCCGCACTTGTGCCCAGGCCTTAAGCCTAGCCTGCACTTGTGCCCAGGCCTTAAGCCTAGCCTGCACTTGTGCCCAGGCCTTAAGCCTAGCCCGCACTTGTGCCCAGGCCTTGAGCCTAGCACGCACTTGTGCCCAGGCCTTAAGCCTAGCCCGCACTTGTGCCCCGGCCTTAAGCCTAGCCCGCACTTGTGCCCCGGCCTTAAGCTTAGCCCGCACTTGTGCCCCGGCCTTAAGCTTAGCCCGCACTTGTGCCCAGGCCTTAAGCCTAGCCCGCACTTGTGCCCCGGCCTTAAGCCTAGCCCGCACTTGTGCCCCGGCCTTAAGCCTAGCCCGCACTTGTGCCCCGGCCTTAAGCCTAGCCCGCACTTGTACCCCGGCCTTAAGCTGAGCCCGCACTTGTGCCCCGGCCTGAAGCCGAGCCCACACTTGTGCCCCGGCCTTAAGCCGAGCCCGCACTTGTGCCCCGGCCTCAAGCCGAGCCCGCACTTGTGCCCCGGCCTTAAGCCGAGCCCGCACTTGTGCCCCGGCCTTAAGCCGAGCCCGCACTAGTGCCCTTGCCTTAAGCCGAACCCGCACTTGTGCCCCTGCCTTAAGCCGAGCCCGCACTTGTGCCCCTGCCTTAATCCTAGCCCGCACTTGTGCCCCTGCCTTAAGCCTAGCCCGCACTTGTGCCCCAGCCTTAAGCCTAGCCCGCACTTGTGCCCCTGCCTTAAGCCTAGCCCGCACTTGTGCCCCGGCCTTAAGCCGAGCCCGCACTTGTGCCCCGGCCTTAAGCCGAGCCCGCACTAGTGCCCTTGCCTTAAGCCGAACCCGCACTTGTGCCCCTGCCTTAAGCCGAGCCCGCACTTGTGCCCCTGCCTTAATCCTAGCCCGCACTTGTGCCCCTGCCTTAAGCCTAGCCCGCACTTGTGCCCCGGCCTTAAGCCTAGCCCGCACTTGTGCCCCGGCCTTAAGCCGAGCCCGCACTTGTGCCCCGGCCTTAAGCCGAGCCCGCACTAGTGCCCTTGCCTTAAGCCGAACCCGCACTTGTGCCCCTGCCTTAAGCCGAGCCCGCACTTGTGCCCCTGCCTTAATCCTAGCCCGCACTTGTGCCCCTGCCTTAAGCCTAGCCCGCACTTGTGCCCCAGCCTTAAGCCTAGCCCGCACTTGTGCCCCTGCCTTAAGCCTAGCCCGCACTTGTGCCCAGGCCTTAAGCCTAGCCCGCACTTGTGCCCAGGCCTTAAGCCTAGCCCGCACTTGTGCCCAGGCCTTAAGCCTAGCCCGCACTTTTGCCCAGGCCTTAAGCCTAGCCCGCACTTGTGCCCAGGCCTTAAGCCTAGCCCGCACTTGTGCCCCGGCCTTAAGCCGAGCCCGCACTTGTGCCCCGGCCTTAAGCCGAGCCCGCACTTGTGCCCCGGCCTTAAGCCGAGCCCGCACTAGTGCCCTTGCCTTAAGCCGAACCCGCACTTGTGCCCCTGCCTTAAGCCGAGCCCGCACTTGTGCCCCTGCCTTAATCCTAGCCCGCACTTGTGCCCCTGCCTTAAGCCTAGCCCGCACTTGTGCCCCGGCCTTAAGCCTAGCCCGCACTTGTGCCCCGGCCTTAAGCTTAGCCCGCACTTGTGCCCCGGCCTTAAGCTTAGCCCGCACTTGTGCCCAGGCCGTAAGCCTAGCCCGCACTTGTGCCCCGGCCTTAAGCCTAGCCCGCACTTGTGCCCCGGCCTTAAGCCGAGCCCGCACTTGTGCCCCGGCCTTAAGCCGAGCCCGCACTAGTGCCCTTGCCTTAAGCCGAACCCGCACTTGTGCCCCTGCCTTAAGCCGAGCCCGCACTTGTGCCCCTGCCTTAATCCTAGCCCGCACTTGTGCCCCTGCCTTAAGCCTAGCCCGCACTTGTGCCCCAGCCTTAAGCCTAGCCCGCACTTGTGCCCCTGCCTTAAGCCTAGCCCGCACTTGTGCCCAGGCCTTAAGCCTAGCCCGCACTTGTGCCCAGGCCTTAAGCCTAGCCCGCACTTGTGCCCAGGCCTTAAGCCTAGCCCGCACTTGTGCCCAGGCCTTAAGCCTAGCCCGCACTTGTGCCCAGGCCTTAAGCCTAGCCCGCACTTGTGCCCAGGCCTAAAGCCTAGCCCGCACTTGTGCCCAGGCCGTAAGCCTAGCCCGCACTTGTGCCCATGCCTTAAGCCTAGCTGGCACTTGTGGCCCCTGCCTTGATCCTAGCCAGCACTGCACTTGTGCCCAGGCCTTAAGCCTAGCCCGCACTTGTGCCCAGGCCTTAAGCCTAGCCCGCACTTGTGCCCCCTGCCTTGATCCTAGCCCGCACTTGTGCCCCTGCCTTAAGCCTAGCCCGCACTTGTGCCCAGGCCTTAAGCCTAGCCCGCACTTGTGCCCAGGCTTTAAGCCTAGCCTGCACTTGTGCCCAGGCCTTAAGCCTAGCCCGCACTTGTGCCCAGGCCTTAAGCCTAGCACGCACTTGTGCCCAGGCCTTAAGCCTAGCCCGCACTTGTGCCCCGGCCTTAAGCCTAGCCCGAACTTGTGCCCCGGCCTTAAGCTTAGCCCGCACTTGTGCCCCGGCCTTAAGCTTAGCCCGCACTTGTGCCCAGGCCTTAAGCCTAGCCCGCACTTGTGCCCCGGCCTTAAGCCTAGCCCGCACTTGTGCCCCGGCCTTAAGCCTAGCCCGCACTTGTGCCCCGGCCTTAAGCCTAGCCCGCACTTGTGCCCCGGCCTTAAGCCGAGCCCGCACTTGTGCCCCGGCCTTAAGCCGAGCCCGCACTTGTGCCCCGGCCTTAAGCCGAGCCCGCACTTGTGCCCCGGCCTTAAGCCGAGCCCGCACTTGTGCCCCGGCCTTAAGCCGAGCCCGCACTTGTGCCCCGGCCTTAAGCCGAGCCCGCACCAGTGCCCCTGCCTTAAGCCGAACCCGCACTTGTGCCCCTGCCTTAAGCCGAGCCCGCACTTGTGCCCCTGCCTTAATCCTAGCCCGCACTTGTGCCCCTGCCTTAAGCCTAGAACGCACTTGTGCCCCTGCCTTAAGCCTAGCCCGCACTTGTGCCCAGGCCTTGAGCCTAGCACGCACTTGTGCCCAGGCCTTAAGCCTAGCCCGCACTTGTGCCCCGGCCTTAAGCCTAGCCCGCACTTGTGCCCCGGCCTTAAGCTTAGCCCGCACTTGTGCCCAGGCCTTAAGCCTAGCCTGCACTTGTGCCCAGGCCTTAAGCCTAGCCTGCACTTGTGCCCAGGCCTTAAGCCTAGCCCGCACTTGTGCCCAGGCCTTGAGCCTAGCACGCACTTGTGCCCAGGCCTTAAGCCTAGCCCGCACTTGTGCCCCGGCCTTAAGCCTAGCCCGCACTTGTGCCCCGGCCTTAAGCTTAGCCCGCACTTGTGCCCCGGCCTTAAGCTTAGCCCGCACTTGTGCCCAGGCCTTAAGCCTAGCCCGCACTTGTGCCCCGGCCTTAAGCCTAGCCCGCACTTGTGCCCCGGCCTTAAGCCTAGCCCGCACTTGTGCCCCGGCCTTAAGCCTAGCCCGCACTTGTACCCCGGCCTTAAGCTGAGCCCGCACTTGTGCCCCGGCCTGAAGCCGAGCCCACACTTGTGCCCCGGCCTTAAGCCGAGCCCGCACTTGTGCCCCGGCCTTAAGCCGAGCCCGCACTTGTGCCCCGGCCTTAAGCCGAGCCCGCACTTGTGCCCCGGCCTTAAGCCGAGCCCGCACTAGTGCCCTTGCCTTAAGCCGAACCCGCACTTGTGCCCCTGCCTTAAGCCGAGCCCGCACTTGTGCCCCTGCCTTAATCCTAGCCCGCACTTGTGCCCCTGCCTTAAGCCTAGCCCGCACTTGTGCCCCAGCCTTAAGCCTAGCCCGCACTTGTGCCCCTGCCTTAAGCCGAGCCCGCACTTGTGCCCCTGCCTTAATCCTAGCCCGCACTTGTGCCCCTGCCTTAAGCCTAGAACGCACTTGTGCCCCTGCCTTAAGCCTAGCCCGCACTTGTGCCCAGGCCTTGAGCCTAGCACGCACTTGTGCCCAGGCCTTAAGCCTAGCCCGCACTTGTGCCCCGGCCTTAAGCCTAGCCCGCACTTGTGCCCCGGCCTTAAGCTTAGCCCGCACTTGTGCCCAGGCCTTAAGCCTAGCCTGCACTTGTGCCCAGGCCTTAAGCCTAGCCTGCACTTGTGCCCAGGCCTTAAGCCTAGCCCGCACTTGTGCCCAGGCCTTGAGCCTAGCACGCACTTGTGCCCAGGCCTTAAGCCTAGCCCGCACTTGTGCCCCGGCCTTAAGCCTAGCCCGCACTTGTGCCCCGGCCTTAAGCTTAGCCCGCACTTGTGCCCCGGCCTTAAGCTTAGCCCGCACTTGTGCCCAGGCCTTAAGCCTAGCCCGCACTTGTGCCCCGGCCTTAAGCCTAGCCCGCACTTGTGCCCCGGCCTTAAGCCTAGCCCGCACTTGTGCCCCGGCCTTAAGCCTAGCCCGCACTTGTACCCCGGCCTTAAGCTGAGCCCGCACTTGTGCCCCGGCCTGAAGCCGAGCCCACACTTGTGCCCCGGCCTTAAGCCGAGCCCGCACTTGTGCCCCGGCCTTAAGCCGAGCCCGCACTTGTGCCCCGGCCTTAAGCCGAGCCCGCACTTGTGCCCCGGCCTTAAGCCGAGCCCGCACTAGTGCCCTTGCCTTAAGCCGAACCCGCACTTGTGCCCCTGCCTTAAGCCGAGCCCGCACTTGTGCCCCTGCCTTAATCCTAGCCCGCACTTGTGCCCCTGCCTTAAGCCTAGCCCGCACTTGTGCCCCAGCCTTAAGCCTAGCCCGCACTTGTGCCCCTGCCTTAAGCCTAGCCCGCACTTGTGCCCCGGCCTTAAGCCGAGCCCGCACTTGTGCCCCGGCCTTAAGCCGAGCCCGCACTAGTGCCCTTGCCTTAAGCCGAACCCGCACTTGTGCCCCTGCCTTAAGCCGAGCCCGCACTTGTGCCCCTGCCTTAATCCTAGCCCGCACTTGTGCCCCTGCCTTAAGCCTAGCCCGCACTTGTGCCCCAGCCTTAAGCCTAGCCCGCACTTGTGCCCCTGCCTTAAGCCTAGCCCGCACTTGTGCCCAGGCCTTAAGCCTAGCCCGCACTTGTGCCCAGGCCTTAAGCCTAGCCCGCACTTGTGCCCAGGCCTTAAGCCTAGCCCGCACTTTTGCCCAGGCCTTAAGCCTAGCCCGCACTTGTGCCCAGGCCTTAAGCCTAGCCCGCACTTGTGCCCCGGCCTTAAGCCGAGCCCGCACTTGTGCCCCGGCCTTAAGCCGAGCCCGCACTTGTGCCCCGGCCTTAAGCCGAGCCCGCACTAGTGCCCTTGCCTTAAGCCGAACCCGCACTTGTGCCCCTGCCTTAAGCCGAGCCCGCACTTGTGCCCCTGCCTTAATCCTAGCCCGCACTTGTGCCCCTGCCTTAAGCCTAGCCCGCACTTGTGCCCCGGCCTTAAGCCTAGCCCGCACTTGTGCCCCGGCCTTAAGCTTAGCCCGCACTTGTGCCCCGGCCTTAAGCTTAGCCCGCACTTGTGCCCAGGCCGTAAGCCTAGCCCGCACTTGTGCCCCGGCCTTAAGCCTAGCCCGCACTTGTGCCCCGGCCTTAAGCCGAGCCCGCACTTGTGCCCCGGCCTTAAGCCGAGCCCGCACTAGTGCCCTTGCCTTAAGCCGAACCCGCACTTGTGCCCCTGCCTTAAGCCGAGCCCGCACTTGTGCCCCTGCCTTAATCCTAGCCCGCACTTGTGCCCCTGCCTTAAGCCTAGCCCGCACTTGTGCCCCAGCCTTAAGCCTAGCCCGCACTTGTGCCCCTGCCTTAAGCCTAGCCCGCACTTGTGCCCAGGCCTTAAGCCTAGCCCGCACTTGTGCCCAGGCCTTAAGCCTAGCCCGCACTTGTGCCCAGGCCTTAAGCCTAGCCCGCACTTTTGCCCAGGCCTTAAGCCTAGCCCGCACTTGTGCCCAGGCCTTAAGCCTAGCCCGCACTTGTGCCCAGGCCTTAAGCCTAGCCCGCACTTGTGCCCAGGCCTAAAGCCTAGCCCGCACTTGTGCCCAGGCCGTAAGCCTAGCCCGCACTTGTGCCCATGCCTTAAGCCTAGCTGGCACTTGTGGCCCCTGCCTTGATCCTAGCCAGCACTGCACTTGTGCCCAGGCCTTAAGCCTAGCCCGCACTTGTGCCCAGGCCTTAAGCCTAGCCCGCACTTGTGCCCCCTGCCTTGATCCTAGCCCGCACTTGTGCCCCTGCCTTAAGCCTAGCCCGCACTTGTGCCCAGGCCTTAAGCCTAGCCCGCACTTGTGCCCAGGCTTTAAGCCTAGCCCGCACTTGTGCCCAGGCCTTAAGCCTAGCCCGCACTTGTGCCCAGGCCTTAAGCCTAGCACGCACTTGTGCCCAGGCCTTAAGCCTAGCCCGCACTTGTGCCCCGGCCTTAAGCCTAGCCCGAACTTGTGCCCCGGCCTTAAGCTTAGCCCGCACTTGTGCCCCGGCCTTAAGCTTAGCCCGCACTTGTGCCCAGGCCTTAAGCCTAGCCCGCACTTGTGCCCCGGCCTTAAGCCTAGCCCGCACTTGTGCCCCGGCCTTAAGCCTAGCCCGCACTTGTGCCCCGGCCTTAAGCCTAGCCCGCACTTGTGCCCCGGCCTTAAGCCGAGCCCGCACTTGTGCCCCGGCCTTAAGCCGAGCCCGCACTTGTGCCCCGGCCTTAAGCCGAGCCCGCACTTGTGCCCCGGCCTTAAGCCGAGCCCGCACTTGTGCCCCGGCCTTAAGCCGAGCCCGCACTTGTGCCCCGGCCTTAAGCCGAGCCCGCACCAGTGCCCCTGCCTTAAGCCGAACCCGCACTTGTGCCCCTGCCTTAAGCCGAGCCCGCACTTGTGCCCCTGCCTTAATCCTAGCCCGCACTTGTGCCCCTGCCTTAAGCCTAGCCCGCACTTGTGCCCCAGCCTTAAGCCTAGCCCGCACTTGTGCCCCTGCCTTAAGCCTAGCCCGCACTTGTGCCCAGGCCTTAAGCCTAGCCCGCACTTGTGCCCAGGCCTTAAGCCTAGCCCGCACTTGTGCCCAGGCCTTAAGCCTAGCCCGCACTTTTGCCCAGGCCTTAAGCCTAGCCCGCACTTGTGCCCAGGCCTTAAGCCTAGCCCGCACTTGTGCCCAGGCCTTAAGCCTAGCCCGCACTTGTGCCCAGGCCTAAAGCCTAGCCCGCACTTGTGCCCAGGCCGTAAGCCTAGCCCGCACTTGTGCCCATGCCTTAAGCCTAGCTGGCACTTGTGGCCCCTGCCTTGATCCTAGCCAGCACTGCACTTGTGCCCAGGCCTTAAGCCTAGCCCGCACTTGTGCCCAGGCCTTAAGCCTAGCCCGCACTTGTGCCCCCTGCCTTGATCCTAGCCCGCACTTGTGCCCCTGCCTTAAGCCTAGCCCGCACTTGTGCCCAGGCCTTAAGCCTAGCCCGCACTTGTGCCCCGGCCTTAAGCCTAGCCCGCACTTGTGCCCCGGCCTTAAGCCTAGCCCGCACTTGTGCCCCGGCCTTAAGCCGAGCCCGCACTTGTGCCCCGGCCTTAAGCCGAGCCCGCACTTGTGCCCCGGCCTTAAGCCGAGCCCGCACTTGTGCCCCGGCCTTAAGCCGAGCCCGCACTTGTGCCCCGGCCTTAAGCCGAGCCCGCACTTGTGCCCCGGCCTTAAGCCGAGCCCGCACCAGTGCCCCTGCCTTAAGCCGAACCCGCACTTGTGCCCCTGCCTTAAGCCGAGCCCGCACTTGTGCCCCTGCCTTAATCCTAGCCCGCACTTGTGCCCCTGCCTTAAGCCTAGAACGCACTTGTGCCCCTGCCTTAAGCCTAGCCCGCACTTGTGCCCAGGCCTTGAGCCTAGCACGCACTTGTGCCCAGGCCTTAAGCCTAGCCCGCACTTGTGCCCCGGCCTTAAGCCTAGCCCGCACTTGTGCCCCGGCCTTAAGCTTAGCCCGCACTTGTGCCCAGGCCTTAAGCCTAGCCTGCACTTGTGCCCAGGCCTTAAGCCTAGCCTGCACTTGTGCCCAGGCCTTAAGCCTAGCCCGCACTTGTGCCCAGGCCTTGAGCCTAGCACGCACTTGTGCCCAGGCCTTAAGCCTAGCCCGCACTTGTGCCCCGGCCTTAAGCCTAGCCCGCACTTGTGCCCCGGCCTTAAGCTTAGCCCGCACTTGTGCCCCGGCCTTAAGCTTAGCCCACACTTGTGCCCAGGCCTTAAGCCTAGCCCGCACTTGTGCCCCGGCCTTAAGCCTAGCCCGCACTTGTGCCCCGGCCTTAAGCCTAGCCCGCACTTGTGCCCCGGCCTTAAGCCTAGCCCGCACTTGTACCCCGGCCTTAAGCTGAGCCCGCACTTGTGCCCCGGCCTGAAGCCGAGCCCACACTTGTGCCCCGGCCTTAAGCCGAGCCCGCACTTGTGCCCCGGCCTTAAGCCGAGCCCGCACTTGTGCCCCGGCCTTAAGCCGAGCCCGCACTTGTGCCCCGGCCTTAAGCCGAGCCCGCACTAGTGCCCTTGTCTTAAGCCGAACCCGCACTTGTGCCCCTGCCTTAAGCCGAGCCCGCACTTGTGCCCCTGCCTTAATCCTAGCCCGCACTTGTGCCCCTGCCTTAAGCCTAGCCCGCACTTGTGCCCCAGCCTTAAGCCTAGCCCGCACTTGTGCCCCTGCCTTAAGCCGAGCCCGCACTTGTGCCCCTGCCTTAATCCTAGCCCGCACTTGTGCCCCTGCCTTAAGCCTAGAACGCACTTGTGCCCCTGCCTTAAGCCTAGCCCGCACTTGTGCCCAGGCCTTGAGCCTAGCACGCACTTGTGCCCAGGCCTTAAGCCTAGCCCGCACTTGTGCCCCGGCCTTAAGCCTAGCCCGCACTTGTGCCCCGGCCTTAAGCTTAGCCCGCACTTGTGCCCAGGCCTTAAGCCTAGCCTGCACTTGTGCCCAGGCCTTAAGCCTAGCCTGCACTTGTGCCCAGGCCTTAAGCCTAGCCCGCACTTGTGCCCAGGCCTTGAGCCTAGCACGCACTTGTGCCCAGGCCTTAAGCCTAGCCCGCACTTGTGCCCCGGCCTTAAGCCTAGCCCGCACTTGTGCCCCGGCCTTAAGCTTAGCCCGCACTTGTGCCCCGGCCTTAAGCTTAGCCCGCACTTGTGCCCAGGCCTTAAGCCTAGCCCGCACTTGTGCCCCGGCCTTAAGCCTAGCCCGCACTTGTGCCCCGGCCTTAAGCCTAGCCCGCACTTGTGCCCCGGCCTTAAGCCTAGCCCGCACTTGTACCCCGGCCTTAAGCTGAGCCCGCACTTGTGCCCCGGCCTGAAGCCGAGCCCACACTTGTGCCCCGGCCTTAAGCCGAGCCCGCACTTGTGCCCCGGCCTTAAGCCGAGCCCGCACTTGTGCCCCGGCCTTAAGCCGAGCCCGCACTTGTGCCCCGGCCTTAAGCCGAGCCCGCACTAGTGCCCTTGCCTTAAGCCGAACCCGCACTTGTGCCCCTGCCTTAAGCCGAGCCCGCACTTGTGCCCCTGCCTTAATCCTAGCCCGCACTTGTGCCCCTGCCTTAAGCCTAGCCCGCACTTGTGCCCCGGCCTTAAGCCTAGCCCGCACTTGTGCCCCGGCCTTAAGCTTAGCCCGCACTTGTGCCCCGGCCTTAAGCTTAGCCCGCACTTGTGCCCAGGCCGTAAGCCTAGCCCGCACTTGTGCCCCGGCCTTAAGCCTAGCCCGCACTTGTGCCCCGGCCTTAAGCCGAGCCCGCACTTGTGCCCCGGCCTTAAGCCGAGCCCGCACTAGTGCCCTTGCCTTAAGCCGAACCCGCACTTGTGCCCCTGCCTTAAGCCGAGCCCGCACTTGTGCCCCTGCCTTAATCCTAGCCCGCACTTGTGCCCCTGCCTTAAGCCTAGCCCGCACTTGTGCCCCAGCCTTAAGCCTAGCCCGCACTTGTGCCCCTGCCTTAAGCCTAGCCCGCACTTGTGCCCAGGCCTTAAGCCTAGCCCGCACTTGTGCCCAGGCCTTAAGCCTAGCCCGCACTTGTGCCCAGGCCTTAAGCCTAGCCCGCACTTTTGCCCAGGCCTTAAGCCTAGCCCGCACTTGTGCCCAGGCCTTAAGCCTAGCCCGCACTTGTGCCCCGGCCTTAAGCCGAGCCCGCACTTGTGCCCCGGCCTTAAGCCGAGCCCGCACTTGTGCCCCGGCCTTAAGCCGAGCCCGCACTAGTGCCCTTGCCTTAAGCCGAACCCGCACTTGTGCCCCTGCCTTAAGCCGAGCCCGCACTTGTGCCCCTGCCTTAATCCTAGCCCGCACTTGTGCCCCTGCCTTAAGCCTAGCCCGCACTTGTGCCCCGGCCTTAAGCCTAGCCCGCACTTGTGCCCCGGCCTTAAGCTTAGCCCGCACTTGTGCCCCGGCCTTAAGCTTAGCCCGCACTTGTGCCCAGGCCGTAAGCCTAGCCCGCACTTGTGCCCCGGCCTTAAGCCTAGCCCGCACTTGTGCCCCGGCCTTAAGCCGAGCCCGCACTTGTGCCCCGGCCTTAAGCCGAGCCCGCACTAGTGCCCTTGCCTTAAGCCGAACCCGCACTTGTGCCCCTGCCTTAAGCCGAGCCCGCACTTGTGCCCCTGCCTTAATCCTAGCCCGCACTTGTGCCCCTGCCTTAAGCCTAGCCCGCACTTGTGCCCCAGCCTTAAGCCTAGCCCGCACTTGTGCCCCTGCCTTAAGCCTAGCCCGCACTTGTGCCCAGGCCTTAAGCCTAGCCCGCACTTGTGCCCAGGCCTTAAGCCTAGCCCGCACTTGTGCCCAGGCTTTAAGCCTAGCCCGCACTTGTGCCCCGGCCTTAAGCCGAGCCCGCACTTGTGCCCCGGCCTTAAGCCGAGCCCGCACTAGTGCCCTTGCCTTAAGCCGAACCCGCACTTGTGCCCCTGCCTTAAGCCGAGCCCGCACTTGTGCCCCTGCCTTAATCCTAGCCCGCACTTGTGCCCCTGCCTTAAGCCTAGCCCGCACTTGTGCCCCGGCCTTAAGCCTAGCCCGCACTTGTGCCCCGGCCTTAAGCTTAGCCCGCACTTGTGCCCCGGCCTTAAGCTTAGCCCGCACTTGTGCCCAGGCCGTAAGCCTAGCCCGCACTTGTGCCCCGGCCTTAAGCCTAGCCCGCACTTGTGCCCCGGCCTTAAGCCGAGCCCGCACTTGTGCCCCGGCCTTAAGCCGAGCCCGCACTAGTGCCCTTGCCTTAAGCCGAACCCGCACTTGTGCCCCTGCCTTAAGCCGAGCCCGCACTTGTGCCCCTGCCTTAATCCTAGCCCGCACTTGTGCCCCTGCCTTAAGCCTAGCCCGCACTTGTGCCCCAGCCTTAAGCCTAGCCCGCACTTGTGCCCCTGCCTTAAGCCTAGCCCGCACTTGTGCCCAGGCCTTAAGCCTAGCCCGCACTTGTGCCCAGGCCTTAAGCCTAGCCCGCACTTGTGCCCAGGCCTTAAGCCTAGCCCGCACTTTTGCCCAGGCCTTAAGCCTAGCCCGCACTTGTGCCCAAGCCTTAAGCCTAGCCCGCACTTGTGCCCAGGCCTTAAGCCTAGCCCGCACTTGTGCCCAGGCCTAAAGCCTAGCCCGCACTTGTGCCCAGGCCGTAAGCCTAGCCCGCACTTGTGCCCATGCCTTAAGCCTAGCTGGCACTTGTGGCCCCTGCCTTGATCCTAGCCAGCACTGCACTTGTGCCCAGGCCTTAAGCCTAGCCCGCACTTGTGCCCAGGCCTTAAGCCTAGCCCGCACTTGTGCCCCCTGCCTTGATCCTAGCCCGCACTTGTGCCCCTGCCTTAAGCCTAGCCCGCACTTGTGCCCAGGCCTTAAGCCTAGCCCGCACTTGTGCCCAGGCTTTAAGCCTAGCCCGCACTTGTGCCCAGGCCTTAAGCCTAGCCCGCACTTGTGCCCAGGCCTTAAGCCTAGCACGCACTTGTGCCCAGGCCTTAAGCCTAGCCCGCACTTGTGCCCCGGCCTTAAGCCTAGCCCGAACTTGTGCCCCGGCCTTAAGCTTAGCCCGCACTTGTGCCCCGGCCTTAAGCTTAGCCCGCACTTGTGCCCAGGCCTTAAGCCTAGCCCGCACTTGTGCCCCGGCCTTAAGCCTAGCCCGCACTTGTGCCCCGGCCTTAAGCCTAGCCCGCACTTGTGCCCCGGCCTTAAGCCTAGCCCGCACTTGTGCCCCGGCCTTAAGCCTAGCCCGCACTTGTGCCCCGGCCTTAAGCCGAGCCCGCACTTGTGCCCCGGCCTTAAGCCGAGCCCGCACTTGTTCCCCGGCCTTAAGCCGAGCCCGCACTTGTGCCCCGGCCTTAAGCCGAGCCCGCACTTGTGCCCCGGCCTTAAGCCGAGCCCGCACTTGTGCCCCGGCCTTAAGCCGAGCCCGCACCAGTGCCCCTGCCTTAAGCCGAACCCGCACTTGTGCCCCTGCCTTAAGCCGAGCCCGCACTTGTGCCCCTGCCTTAATCCTAGCCCGCACTTGTGCCCCTGCCTTAAGCCTAGAACGCACTTGTGCCCCTGCCTTAAGCCTAGCCCGCACTTGTGCCCAGGCCTTGAGCCTAGCACGCACTTGTGCCCAGGCCTTAAGCCTAGCCCGCACTTGTGCCCCGGCCTTAAGCCTAGCCCGCACTTGTGCCCCGGCCTTAAGCTTAGCCCGCACTTGTGCCCAGGCCTTAAGCCTAGCCTGCACTTGTGCCCAGGCCTTAAGCCTAGCCTGCACTTGTGCCCAGGCCTTAAGCCTAGCCCGCACTTGTGCCCAGGCCTTGAGCCTAGCACGCACTTGTGCCCAGGCCTTAAGCCTAGCCCGCACTTGTGCCCCGGCCTTAAGCCTAGCCCGCACTTGTGCCCCGGCCTTAAGCTTAGCCCGCACTTGTGCCCCGGCCTTAAGCTTAGCCCGCACTTGTGCCCAGGCCTTAAGCCTAGCCCGCACTTGTGCCCCGGCCTTAAGCCTAGCCCGCACTTGTGCCCCGGCCTTAAGCCTAGCCCGCACTTGTGCCCCGGCCTTAAGCCGAGCCCGCACTTGTGCCCCGGCCTTAAGCCGAGCCCGCACTTGTGCCCCGGCCTTAAGCCGAGCCCGCACTAGTGCCCTTGCCTTAAGCCGAACCCGCACTTGTGCCCCTGCCTTAAGCCGAGCCCGCACTTGTGCCCCTGCCTTAATCCTAGCCCGCACTTGTGCCCCTGCCTTAAGCCTAGCCCGCACTTGTGCCCCAGCCTTAAGCCTAGCCCGCACTTGTGCCCCTGCCTTAAGCCTAGCCCGCACTTGTGCCCAGGCCTTAAGCCTAGCCCGCACTTGTGCCCAGGCCTTAAGCCTAGCCCGCACTTGTGCCCCAGCCTTAAGCCTAGCCCGCACTTGTGCCCCTGCCTTAAGCCTAGCCCGCACTTGTGCCCAGGCCTTAAGCCGAGCCCGCACTTGTGCCCAGGCCTTAAGCCTAGCCCGCACTTGTGCCCAGGCCTTAAGCCTAGCCCGCACTTTTGCCCAGGCCTTAAGCCTAGCCCGCACTTGTGCCCAGGCCTTAAGCCTAGCCCGCACTTGTGCCCAGGCCTTAAGCCTAGCCCGCACTTGTGCCCAGGCCTAAAGCCTAGCCCGCACTTGTGCCCAGGCCGTAAGCCTAGCCCGCACTTGTGCCCATGCCTTAAGCCTAGCTGGCACTTGTGGCCCCTGCCTTGATCCTAGCCAGCACTGCACTTGTGCCCAGGCCTTAAGCCTAGCCCGCACTTGTGCCCAGGCCTTAAGCCTAGCCCGCACTTGTGCCCCCTGCCTTGATCCTAGCCCGCACTTGTGCCCCTGCCTTAAGCCTAGCCCGCACTTGTGCCCAGGCCTTAAGCCTAGCCCGCACTTGTGCCCCGGCCTTAAGCCGAGCCCGCACTTGTGCCCCGGCCTTAAGCCGAGCCCGCACTTGTGCCCCGGCCTTAAGCCGAGCCCGCACCAGTGCCCGTGCCTTAAGCCGAACCCGCACTTGTGCCCCTGCCTTAAGCCGAGCCCGCACTTGTGCCCCTGCCTTAATCCTAGCCCGCACTTGTGCCCCTGCCTTAAGCCTAGAACGCACTTGTGCCCCTGCCTTAAGCCTAGCCCGCACTTGTGCCCAGGCCTTGAGCCTAGCACGCACTTGTGCCCAGGCCTTAAGCCTAGCCCGCACTTGTGCCCCGGCCTTAAGCCTAGCCCGCACTTGTGCCCCGGCCTTAAGCCTAGCCCGCACTTGTGCCCCGGCCTTAAGCCTAGCCCGCACTTGTACCCCGGCCTTAAGCTGAGCCCGCACTTGTGCCCCGGCCTGAAGCCGAGCCCACACTTGTGCCCCGGCCTTAAGCCGAGCCCGCACTTGTGCCCCGGCCTTAAGCCGAGCCCGCACTTGTGCCCCGGCCTTAAGCCGAGCCCGCACTTGTGCCCCGGCCTTAAGCCGAGCCCGCACTAGTGCCCTTGCCTTAAGCCGAACCCGCACTTGTGCCCCTGCCTTAAGCCGAGCCCGCACTTGTGCCCCTGCCTTAATCCTAGCCCGCACTTGTGCCCCTGCCTTAAGCCTAGCCCGCACTTGTGCCCCAGCCTTAAGCCTAGCCCGCACTTGTGCCCCTGCCTTAAGCCTAGCCCGCACTTGTGCCCAGGCCTTAAGCCTAGCCCGCACTTGTGCCCAGGCCTTAAGCCTAGCCCGCACTTTTGCCCAGGCCTTAAGCCTAGCCCGCACTTGTGCCCAGGCCTTAAGCCTAGCCCGCACTTGTGCCCAGGCCTTAAGCCTAGCCCGCACTTGTGCCCAGGCCTAAAGCCTAGCCCGCACTTGTGCCCAGGCCGTAAGCCTAGCCCGCACTTGTGCCCAGGCCTTTAGCCTAGCTGGCACTTGTGGCCTTTGCCTTGATCCTAGCCAGCACTGCACTTGTGCCCAGGCCTTAAGCCTAGCCTGCACTTGTGCCCAGGCCTTAAGCCTAGCCTGCACTTGTGCCCAGGCGTTAAGCCTAGCCCGCACTTGTGCCCCCTGCCTTGATCCTAGCCCGCACTTGTGCCCCCTGCCTTGATCCTAGCCCGCACTTGTGCCCAGGCCTTAAGCCTAGCCCGCACTTGTGCCCAGGCCTTAAGCCTAGCCCGCACTTGTGCCCCGGCCTTAAGCCTAGCCCGCACTTGTGCCCCGGCCTTAAGCCTAGCCCGCACTTGTGCCCAGGCCTTAAGCCTAGCCCGCACTTGTGCCCAGGCCTTAAGCCTAGCCCGCACTTGTGCCCAGGCCTTAAGCCTAGCCCGCACTTGTGCCTAGGCCTTAAGCCTAGCCCACACTTGTGCCCATGCCTTAAGCCTAGCTGGCACTTGTGGCCTTTGCCTTGATCCTAGCCAGCACTGCACTTGTGCCCAGGCCTTAAGCCTAGCCTGCACTTGTGCCCAGGCCTTAAGCCTAGCCTGCACTTGTGCCCAGGCGTTAAGCCTAGCCCGCACTTGTGCCCCCTGCCTTGATCCTAGCCCGCTCTTGTGCCCCCTGCCGTGATCCTAGCCCGCACTTGTGCCCAGGCCTTAAGCCTAGCCCGCACTTGTGCCCAGGCCTTAAACCTAGCCCGCACTTGTGCCCCTGCCTTAAGCCTAGCCCGCACTTGTGCCCAGGCCTTAAGCCTAGCCTGCACTTGTGCCCAGGCCTTAAGCCTAGCCCGCACTTGTGCCCAGGCCTTAAGCCTAGCCCGCACTTGTGCCCAGGCCTTAAGCCTAGCCCGCACTTGTGCCCAGGCCTTAAGCCTAGCCCGCACTTGTGCCCCAGCCTTAAGCCTAGCCCGCACTTGTGCCCCTGCCTTAAGCCTAGCCCGCACTTGTGCCCAGGCCTTAAGCCTAGCCCGCACTTGTGCCCAGGCCTTAAGCCTAGCCCGCACTTGTGCCCAGGCCTTAAGCCTAGCCCGCACTTTTGCCCAGGCCTTAAGCCTAGCCCGCACTTGTGCCCAGGCCTTAAGCCTAGCCCGCACTTGTGCCCCGGCCTTAAGCCGAGCCCGCACTTGTGCCCCGGCCTTAAGCCGAGCCCGCACTTGTGCCCCGGCCTTAAGCCGAGCCCGCACTAGTGCCCTTGCCTTAAGCCGAACCCGCACTTGTGCCCCTGCCTTAAGCCGAGCCCGCACTTGTGCCCCTGCCTTAATCCTAGCCCGCACTTGTGCCCCTGCCTTAAGCCTAGCCCGCACTTGTGCCCCGGCCTTAAGCCTAGCCCGCACTTGTGCCCCGGCCTTAAGCTTAGCCCGCACTTGTGCCCCGGCCTTAAGCTTAGCCCGCACTTGTGCCCAGGCCGTAAGCCTAGCCCGCACTTGTGCCCCGGCCTTAAGCCTAGCCCGCACTTGTGCCCCGGCCTTAAGCCGAGCCCGCACTTGTGCCCCGGCCTTAAGCCGAGCCCGCACTAGTGCCCTTGCCTTAAGCCGAACCCGCACTTGTGCCCCTGCCTTAAGCCGAGCCCGCACTTGTGCCCCTGCCTTAATCCTAGCCCGCACTTGTGCCCCTGCCTTAAGCCTAGCCCGCACTTGTGCCCCAGCCTTAAGCCTAGCCCGCACTTGTGCCCCTGCCTTAAGCCTAGCCCGCACTTGTGCCCAGGCCTTAAGCCTAGCCCGCACTTGTGCCCAGGCCTTAAGCCTAGCCCGCACTTGTGCCCAGGCCTTAAGCCTAGCCCGCACTTTTGCCCAGGCCTTAAGCCTAGCCCGCACTTGTGCCCAAGCCTTAAGCCTAGCCCGCACTTGTGCCCAGGCCTTAAGCCTAGCCCGCACTTGTGCCCAGGCCTAAAGCCTAGCCCGCACTTGTGCCCAGGCCGTAAGCCTAGCCCGCACTTGTGCCCATGCCTTAAGCCTAGCTGGCACTTGTGGCCCCTGCCTTGATCCTAGCCAGCACTGCACTTGTGCCCAGGCCTTAAGCCTAGCCCGCACTTGTGCCCAGGCCTTAAGCCTAGCCCGCACTTGTGCCCCCTGCCTTGATCCTAGCCCGCACTTGTGCCCCTGCCTTAAGCCTAGCCCGCACTTGTGCCCAGGCCTTAAGCCTAGCCCGCACTTGTGCCCAGGCTTTAAGCCTAGCCCGCACTTGTGCCCAGGCCTTAAGCCTAGCCCGCACTTGTGCCCAGGCCTTAAGCCTAGCACGCACTTGTGCCCAGGCCTTAAGCCTAGCCCGCACTTGTGCCCCGGCCTTAAGCCTAGCCCGAACTTGTGCCCCGGCCTTAAGCTTAGCCCGCACTTGTGCCCCGGCCTTAAGCTTAGCCCGCACTTGTGCCCAGGCCTTAAGCCTAGCCCGCACTTGTGCCCCGGCCTTAAGCCTAGCCCGCACTTGTGCCCCGGCCTTAAGCCTAGCCCGCACTTGTGCCCCGGCCTTAAGCCTAGCCCGCACTTGTGCCCCGGCCTTAAGCCTAGCCCGCACTTGTGCCCCGGCCTTAAGCCGAGCCCGCACTTGTGCCCCGGCCTTAAGCCGAGCCCGCACTTGTTCCCCGGCCTTAAGCCGAGCCCGCACTTGTGCCCCGGCCTTAAGCCGAGCCCGCACTTGTGCCCCGGCCTTAAGCCGAGCCCGCACTTGTGCCCCGGCCTTAAGCCGAGCCCGCACCAGTGCCCCTGCCTTAAGCCGAACCCGCACTTGTGCCCCTGCCTTAAGCCGAGCCCGCACTTGTGCCCCTGCCTTAATCCTAGCCCGCACTTGTGCCCCTGCCTTAAGCCTAGAACGCACTTGTGCCCCTGCCTTAAGCCTAGCCCGCACTTGTGCCCAGGCCTTGAGCCTAGCACGCACTTGTGCCCAGGCCTTAAGCCTAGCCCGCACTTGTGCCCCGGCCTTAAGCCTAGCCCGCACTTGTGCCCCGGCCTTAAGCTTAGCCCGCACTTGTGCCCAGGCCTTAAGCCTAGCCTGCACTTGTGCCCAGGCCTTAAGCCTAGCCTGCACTTGTGCCCAGGCCTTAAGCCTAGCCCGCACTTGTGCCCAGGCCTTGAGCCTAGCACGCACTTGTGCCCAGGCCTTAAGCCTAGCCCGCACTTGTGCCCCGGCCTTAAGCCTAGCCCGCACTTGTGCCCCGGCCTTAAGCTTAGCCCGCACTTGTGCCCCGGCCTTAAGCTTAGCCCGCACTTGTGCCCAGGCCTTAAGCCTAGCCCGCACTTGTGCCCCGGCCTTAAGCCTAGCCCGCACTTGTGCCCCGGCCTTAAGCCTAGCCCGCACTTGTGCCCCGGCCTTAAGCCGAGCCCGCACTTGTGCCCCGGCCTTAAGCCGAGCCCGCACTTGTGCCCCGGCCTTAAGCCGAGCCCGCACTAGTGCCCTTGCCTTAAGCCGAACCCGCACTTGTGCCCCTGCCTTAAGCCGAGCCCGCACTTGTGCCCCTGCCTTAATCCTAGCCCGCACTTGTGCCCCTGCCTTAAGCCTAGCCCGCACTTGTGCCCCAGCCTTAAGCCTAGCCCGCACTTGTGCCCCTGCCTTAAGCCTAGCCCGCACTTGTGCCCAGGCCTTAAGCCTAGCCCGCACTTGTGCCCAGGCCTTAAGCCTAGCCCGCACTTGTGCCCAGGCCTTAAGCCTAGCCCGCACTTTTGCCCAGGCCTTAAGCCTAGCCCGCACTTGTGCCCAGGCCTTAAGCCTAGCCCGCACTTGTGCCCAGGCCTTAAGCCTAGCCCGCACTTGTGCCCAGGCCTAAAGCCTAGCCCGCACTTGTGCCCAGGCCGTAAGCCTAGCCCGCACTTGTGCCCATGCCTTAAGCCTAGCTGGCACTTGTGGCCCCTGCCTTGATCCTAGCCAGCACTGCACTTGTGCCCAGGCCTTAAGCCTAGCCCGCACTTGTGCCCAGGCCTTAAGCCTAGCCCGCACTTGTGCCCCCTGCCTTGATCCTAGCCCGCACTTGTGCCCCTGCCTTAAGCCTAGCCCGCACTTGTGCCCAGGCCTTAAGCCTAGCCCGCACTTGTGCCCCGGCCTTAAGCCGAGCCCGCACTTGTGCCCCGGCCTTAAGCCGAGCCCGCACTTGTGCCCCGGCCTTAAGCCGAGCCCGCACCAGTGCCCGTGCCTTAAGCCGAACCCGCACTTGTGCCCCTGCCTTAAGCCGAGCCCGCACTTGTGCCCCTGCCTTAATCCTAGCCCGCACTTGTGCCCCTGCCTTAAGCCTAGAACGCACTTGTGCCCCTGCCTTAAGCCTAGCCCGCACTTGTGCCCAGGCCTTGAGCCTAGCACGCACTTGTGCCCAGGCCTTAAGCCTAGCCCGCACTTGTGCCCCGGCCTTAAGCCTAGCCCGCACTTGTGCCCCGGCCTTAAGCCTAGCCCGCACTTGTGCCCCGGCCTTAAGCCTAGCCCGCACTTGTACCCCGGCCTTAAGCTGAGCCCGCACTTGTGCCCCGGCCTGAAGCCGAGCCCACACTTGTGCCCCGGCCTTAAGCCGAGCCCGCACTTGTGCCCCGGCCTTAAGCCGAGCCCGCACTTGTGCCCCGGCCTTAAGCCGAGCCCGCACTTGTGCCCCGGCCTTAAGCCGAGCCCGCACTAGTGCCCTTGCCTTAAGCCGAACCCGCACTTGTGCCCCTGCCTTAAGCCGAGCCCGCACTTGTGCCCCTGCCTTAATCCTAGCCCGCACTTGTGCCCCTGCCTTAAGCCTAGCCCGCACTTGTGCCCCAGCCTTAAGCCTAGCCCGCACTTGTGCCCCTGCCTTAAGCCTAGCCCGCACTTGTGCCCAGGCCTTAAGCCTAGCCCGCACTTGTGCCCAGGCCTTAAGCCTAGCCCGCACTTTTGCCCAGGCCTTAAGCCTAGCCCGCACTTGTGCCCAGGCCTTAAGCCTAGCCCGCACTTGTGCCCAGGCCTTAAGCCTAGCCCGCACTTGTGCCCAGGCCTAAAGCCTAGCCCGCACTTGTGCCCAGGCCGTAAGCCTAGCCCGCACTTGTGCCCAGGCCTTTAGCCTAGCTGGCACTTGTGGCCTTTGCCTTGATCCTAGCCAGCACTGCACTTGTGCCCAGGCCTTAAGCCTAGCCTGCACTTGTGCCCAGGCCTTAAGCCTAGCCTGCACTTGTGCCCAGGCGTTAAGCCTAGCCCGCACTTGTGCCCCCTGCCTTGATCCTAGCCCGCACTTGTGCCCCCTGCCTTGATCCTAGCCCGCACTTGTGCCCAGGCCTTAAGCCTAGCCCGCACTTGTGCCCAGGCCTTAAGCCTAGCCCGCACTTGTGCCCCGGCCTTAAGCCTAGCCCGCACTTGTGCCCCGGCCTTAAGCCTAGCCCGCACTTGTGCCCAGGCCTTAAGCCTAGCCCGCACTTGTGCCCAGGCCTTAAGCCTAGCCCGCACTTGTGCCCAGGCCTTAAGCCTAGCCCGCACTTGTGCCTAGGCCTTAAGCCTAGCCCACACTTGTGCCCATGCCTTAAGCCTAGCTGGCACTTGTGGCCTTTGCCTTGATCCTAGCCAGCACTGCACTTGTGCCCAGGCCTTAAGCCTAGCCTGCACTTGTGCCCAGGCCTTAAGCCTAGCCTGCACTTGTGCCCAGGCGTTAAGCCTAGCCCGCACTTGTGCCCCCTGCCTTGATCCTAGCCCGCTCTTGTGCCCCCTGCCGTGATCCTAGCCCGCACTTGTGCCCAGGCCTTAAGCCTAGCCCGCACTTGTGCCCAGGCCTTAAACCTAGCCCGCACTTGTGCCCCTGCCTTAAGCCTAGCCCGCACTTGTGCCCAGGCCTTAAGCCTAGCCTGCACTTGTGCCCAGGCCTTAAGCCTAGCCCGCACTTGTGCCCAGGCCTTAAGCCTAGCCCGCACTTGTGCCCAGGCCTTAAGCCTAGCCCGCACTTGTGCCCAGGCCTTAAGCCTAGCACGCACTTGTGCCCAGGCCTTAAGCCTAGCCCGCACTTGTGCCCAGGCCTTAAGCCTAGCCCGCACTTGTGCCCAGGCCTTAAGCCTAGCCCGCACTTGTGCCCAGGCCTTAAGCCTAGCCCGCACTTGTGCCCAGGCCTTAAGCCTAGCCCGCACTTGTGCCCAGGCGTTAAGCCTAGCCCGCACTTGTGCCCAGGCCTTAAGCCTAGCCCGCACTTGTGCCCAGGCCTTAAGCCTAGCCCGCACTTGTGCCCAGGCCTAAAGCCTAGCCCGCACTTGTGCCCAGGCCGTAAGCCTAGCCCGCACTTGTGCCCAGGCCTTAAGCCTAGCCCGCACTTGTGCCCCGGCCTTAAGCCTAGCCCGCACTTGTGCCCCGGCCTTAAGCTTAGCCCGCACTTGTGCCCAGGCCTTAAGCCTAGCCCGCACTTGTGCCCCGGCCTTAAGCCTAGCCCGCACTTGTGCCCCGGCCTTAAGCCTAGCCCGCACTTGTGCCCCGGCCTTAAGCCTAGCCCGCACTTGTGCCCCGGCCTTAAGCCTAGCCCGCACTTGTGCCCCGGCCTTAAGCCGAGCCCACACTTGTGTCCCGGCCTTAAGCCGAGCCCGCACTTGTGCCCCGGCCTTAAGCCGAGCCCGCACTTGTGCCCCGGCCTTAAGCCGAGCCCGCACTTGTGCCCCGGCCTTAAGCCGAGCCCGCACCAGTGCCCCTGCCTTAAGCCGAACCCGCACTTGTGCCCCTGCCTTAAGCCGAGCCCGCACTTGTGCCCCTGCCTTAATCCTAGCCCGCACTTGTGCCCCTGCCTTAAGCCTAGCCCGCACTTGTGCCCCTGCCTTAAGCCTAGCCCGCACTTGTGCCCAGGCCTTGAGCCTAGCACGCACTTGTGCCCAGGCCTTAAGCCTAGCCCGCACTTGTGCCCCGGCCTTAAGCCTAGCCCGCACTTGTGCCCCGGCCTTAAGCTTAGCCCGCACTTGTGCCCCGGCCTTAAGCTTAGCCCGCACTTGTGCCCAGGCCGTAAGCCTAGCCCGCACTTGTGCCCCGGCCTTAAGCCTAGCCCGCACTTGTGCCCCGGCCTTAAGCCGAGCCCGCACTTGTGCCCCGGCCTTAAGCCGAGCCCGCACTAGTGCCCTTGCCTTAAGCCTAGCCCGCACTTGTGCCCCGGCCTTAAGCCGAGCCCGCACTTGTGCCCCGGCCTTAAGCCGAGCCCGCACTAGTGCCCTTGCCTTAAGCCGAACCCGCACTTGTGCCCCTGCCTTAAGCCGAGCCCGCACTTGTGCCCCTGCCTTAATCCTAGCCCGCACTTGTGCCCCTGCCTTAAGCCTAGCCCGCACTTGTGCCCCAGCCTTAAGCCTAGCCCGCACTTGTGCCCCTGCCTTAAGCCTAGCCCGCACTTGTGCCCAGGCCTTAAGCCTAGCCCGCACTTGTGCCCAGGCCTTAAGCCTAGCCCGCACTTGTGACCAGGCCTTAAGCCTAGCCCGCACTTTTGCCCAGGCCTTAAGCCTAGCCCGCACTTGTGCCCAGGCCTTAAGCCTAGCCCGCACTTGTGCCCAGGCCTTAAGCCTAGCCCGCACTTGTGCCCAGGCCTAAAGCCTAGCCCGCACTTGTGCCCAGGCCTAAAGCCTAGCCCGCACTTGTGCCCAGGCCGTAAGCCTAGCCCGCACTTGTGCCCCGGCCTTAAGCCTAGCCCGCACTTGTGCCCCGGCCTTAAGCCTAGCCCGCACTTGTGCCCCGGCCTTAAGCCTAGCCCGCACTTGTACCCCGGCCTTAAGCCTAGCCCGCACTTGTGCCCCTGCCTTAAGCCTAGCCCGCACTTGTGCCCAGGCCTTAAGCCTAGCCCGCACTTGTGCCCAGGCCTTAAGCCTAGCCCGCACTTGTGACCAGGCCTTAAGCCTAGCCCGCACTTTTGCCCAGGCCTTAAGCCTAGCCCGCACTTGTGCCCAGGCCTTAAGCCTAGCCCGCACTTGTGCCCAGGCCTTAAGCCTAGCCCGCACTTGTGCCCAGGCCTAAAGCCTAGCCCGCACTTGTGCCCAGGCCTAAAGCCTAGCCCGCACTTGTGCCCAGGCCGTAAGCCTAGCCCGCACTTGTGCCCCGGCCTTAAGCCTAGCCCGCACTTGTGCCCCGGCCTTAAGCCTAGCCCGCACTTGTGCCCCGGCCTTAAGCCTAGCCCGCACTTGTACCCCGGCCTTAAGCTGAGCCCGCACTTGTGCCCCGGCCTGAAGCCGAGCCCACACTTGTGCCCCGGCCTTAAGCCGAGCCCGCACTTGTGCCCCGGCCTTAAGCCGAGCCCGCACTTGTGCCCCGGCCTTAAGCCGAGCCCGCACTTGTGCCCCGGCCTTAAGCCGAGCCCGCACTAGTGCCCTTGCCTTAAGCCGAACCCGCACTTGTGCCCCTGCCTTAAGCCGAGCCCGCACTTGTGCCCCTGCCTTAATCCTAGCCCGCACTTGTGCCCCTGCCTTAAGCCTAGCCCGCACTTGTGCCCCAGCCTTAAGCCTAGCCCGCACTTGTGCCCCTGCCTTAAGCCTAGCCCGCACTTGTGCCCAGGCCTTAAGCCTAGCCCGCACTTGTGCCCAGGCCTTAAGCCTAGCCCGCACTTTTGCCCAGGCCTTAAGCCTAGCCCGCACTTGTGCCCAGGCCTTAAGCCTAGCCCGCACTTGTGCCCAGGCCTTAAGCCTAGCCCGCACTTGTGCCCAGGCCTAAAGCCTAGCCCGCACTTGTGCCCAGGCCGTAAGCCTAGCCCGCACTTGTGCCCAGGCCTTTAGCCTAGCTGGCACTTGTGGCCTTTGCCTTGATCCTAGCCAGCACTGCACTTGTGCCCAGGCCTTAAGCCTAGCCTGCACTTGTGCCCAGGCCTTAAGCCTAGCCTGCACTTGTGCCCAGGCGTTAAGCCTAGCCCGCACTTGTGCCCCCTGCCTTGATCCTAGCCCGCACTTGTGCCCCCTGCCTTGATCCTAGCCCGCACTTGTGCCCAGGCCTTAAGCCTAGCCCGCACTTGTGCCCAGGCCTTAAGCCTAGCCCGCACTTGTGCCCCGGCCTTAAGCCTAGCCCGCACTTGTGCCCCGGCCTTAAGCCTAGCCCGCACTTGTGCCCAGGCCTTAAGCCTAGCCCGCACTTGTGCCCAGGCCTTAAGCCTAGCCCGCACTTGTGCCCAGGCCTTAAGCCTAGCCCGCACTTGTGCCTAGGCCTTAAGCCTAGCCCACACTTGTGCCCATGCCTTAAGCCTAGCTGGCACTTGTGGCCTTTGCCTTGATCCTAGCCAGCACTGCACTTGTGCCCAGGCCTTAAGCCTAGCCTGCACTTGTGCCCAGGCCTTAAGCCTAGCCTGCACTTGTGCCCAGGCGTTAAGCCTAGCCCGCACTTGTGCCCCCTGCCTTGATCCTAGCCCGCTCTTGTGCCCCCTGCCGTGATCCTAGCCCGCACTTGTGCCCAGGCCTTAAGCCTAGCCCGCACTTGTGCCCAGGCCTTAAACCTAGCCCGCACTTGTGCCCCTGCCTTAAGCCTAGCCCGCACTTGTGCCCAGGCCTTAAGCCTAGCCTGCACTTGTGCCCAGGCCTTAAGCCTAGCCCGCACTTGTGCCCAGGCCTTAAGCCTAGCCCGCACTTGTGCCCAGGCCTTAAGCCTAGCCCGCACTTGTGCCCAGGCCTTAAGCCTAGCACGCACTTGTGCCCAGGCCTTAAGCCTAGCCCGCACTTGTGCCCAGGCCTTAAGCCTAGCCCGCACTTGTGCCCAGGCCTTAAGCCTAGCCCGCACTTGTGCCCAGGCCTTAAGCCTAGCCCGCACTTGTGCCCAGGCCTTAAGCCTAGCCCGCACTTGTGCCCAGGCGTTAAGCCTAGCCCGCACTTGTGCCCAGGCCTTAAGCCTAGCCCGCACTTGTGCCCAGGCCTTAAGCCTAGCCCGCACTTGTGCCCAGGCCTAAAGCCTAGCCCGCACTTGTGCCCAGGCCGTAAGCCTAGCCCGCACTTGTGCCCAGGCCTTAAGCCTAGCCCGCACTTGTGCCCCGGCCTTAAGCCTAGCCCGCACTTGTGCCCCGGCCTTAAGCTTAGCCCGCACTTGTGCCCAGGCCTTAAGCCTAGCCCGCACTTGTGCCCCGGCCTTAAGCCTAGCCCGCACTTGTGCCCCGGCCTTAAGCCTAGCCCGCACTTGTGCCCCGGCCTTAAGCCTAGCCCGCACTTGTGCCCCGGCCTTAAGCCTAGCCCGCACTTGTGCCCCGGCCTTAAGCCGAGCCCGCACTTGTGCCCCGGCCTTAAGCCGAGCCCACACTTGTGTCCCGGCCTTAAGCCGAGCCCGCACTTGTGCCCCGGCCTTAAGCCGAGCCCGCACTTGTGCCCCGGCCTTAAGCCGAGCCCGCACTTGTGCCCCGGCCTTAAGCCGAGCCCGCACCAGTGCCCCTGCCTTAAGCCGAACCCGCACTTGTGCCCCTGCCTTAAGCCGAGCCCGCACTTGTGCCCCTGCCTTAATCCTAGCCCGCACTTGTGCCCCTGCCTTAAGCCTAGCCCGCACTTGTGCCCCTGCCTTAAGCCTAGCCCGCACTTGTGCCCAGGCCTTGAGCCTAGCACGCACTTGTGCCCAGGCCTTAAGCCTAGCCTGCACTTGTGCCCAGGCCTTAAGCCTAGCCCGCACTTGTGCCCAGGCCTTGAGCCTAGCACGCACTTGTGCCCAGGCCTTAAGCCTAGCCCGCACTTGTGCCCCGGCCTTAAGCCTAGCCCGCACTTGTGCCCCGGCCTTAAGCTTAGCCCGCACTTGTGCCCCGGCCTTAAGCTTAGCCCGCACTTGTGCCCAGGCCTTAAGCCTAGCCCGCACTTGTGCCCCGGCCTTAAGCCTAGCCCGCACTTGTGCCCCGGCCTTAAGCCTAGCCCGCACTTGTGCCCCGGCCTTAAGCCGAGCCCGCACTTGTGCCCCGGCCTTAAGCCGAGCCCGCACTTGTGCCCCGGCCTTAAGCCGAGCCCGCACTAGTGCCCTTGCCTTAAGCCGAACCCGCACTTGTGCCCCTGCCTTAAGCCGAGCCCGCACTTGTGCCCCTGCCTTAATCCTAGCCCGCACTTGTGCCCCTGCCTTAAGCCTAGCCCGCACTTGTGCCCCAGCCTTAAGCCTAGCCCGCACTTGTGCCCCTGCCTTAAGCCTAGCCCGCACTTGTGCCCAGGCCTTAAGCCTAGCCCGCACTTGTGCCCAGGCCTTAAGCCTAGCCCGCACTTGTGCCCCAGCCTTAAGCCTAGCCCGCACTTGTGCCCCTGCCTTAAGCCTAGCCCGCACTTGTGCCCAGGCCTTAAGCCGAGCCCGCACTTGTGCCCAGGCCTTAAGCCTAGCCCGCACTTGTGCCCAGGCCTTAAGCCTAGCCCGCACTTTTGCCCAGGCCTTAAGCCTAGCCCGCACTTGTGCCCAGGCCTTAAGCCTAGCCCGCACTTGTGCCCAGGCCTTAAGCCTAGCCCGCACTTGTGCCCAGGCCTAAAGCCTAGCCCGCACTTGTGCCCAGGCCGTAAGCCTAGCCCGCACTTGTGCCCATGCCTTAAGCCTAGCTGGCACTTGTGGCCCCTGCCTTGATCCTAGCCAGCACTGCACTTGTGCCCAGGCCTTAAGCCTAGCCCGCACTTGTGCCCAGGCCTTAAGCCTAGCCCGCACTTGTGCCCCCTGCCTTGATCCTAGCCCGCACTTGTGCCCCTGCCTTAAGCCTAGCCCGCACTTGTGCCCAGGCCTTAAGCCTAGCCCGCACTTGTGCCCCGGCCTTAAGCCGAGCCCGCACTTGTGCCCCGGCCTTAAGCCGAGCCCGCACTTGTGCCCCGGCCTTAAGCCGAGCCCGCACCAGTGCCCGTGCCTTAAGCCGAACCCGCACTTGTGCCCCTGCCTTAAGCCGAGCCCGCACTTGTGCCCCTGCCTTAATCCTAGCCCGCACTTGTGCCCCTGCCTTAAGCCTAGAACGCACTTGTGCCCCTGCCTTAAGCCTAGCCCGCACTTGTGCCCAGGCCTTGAGCCTAGCACGCACTTGTGCCCAGGCCTTAAGCCTAGCCCGCACTTGTGCCCCGGCCTTAAGCCTAGCCCGCACTTGTGCCCCGGCCTTAAGCCTAGCCCGCACTTGTGCCCCGGCCTTAAGCCTAGCCCGCACTTGTACCCCGGCCTTAAGCTGAGCCCGCACTTGTGCCCCGGCCTGAAGCCGAGCCCACACTTGTGCCCCGGCCTTAAGCCGAGCCCGCACTTGTGCCCCGGCCTTAAGCCGAGCCCGCACTTGTGCCCCGGCCTTAAGCCGAGCCCGCACTTGTGCCCCGGCCTTAAGCCGAGCCCGCACTAGTGCCCTTGCCTTAAGCCGAACCCGCACTTGTGCCCCTGCCTTAAGCCGAGCCCGCACTTGTGCCCCTGCCTTAATCCTAGCCCGCACTTGTGCCCCTGCCTTAAGCCTAGCCCGCACTTGTGCCCCAGCCTTAAGCCTAGCCCGCACTTGTGCCCCTGCCTTAAGCCTAGCCCGCACTTGTGCCCAGGCCTTAAGCCTAGCCCGCACTTGTGCCCAGGCCTTAAGCCTAGCCCGCACTTTTGCCCAGGCCTTAAGCCTAGCCCGCACTTGTGCCCAGGCCTTAAGCCTAGCCCGCACTTGTGCCCAGGCCTTAAGCCTAGCCCGCACTTGTGCCCAGGCCTAAAGCCTAGCCCGCACTTGTGCCCAGGCCGTAAGCCTAGCCCGCACTTGTGCCCAGGCCTTTAGCCTAGCTGGCACTTGTGGCCTTTGCCTTGATCCTAGCCAGCACTGCACTTGTGCCCAGGCCTTAAGCCTAGCCTGCACTTGTGCCCAGGCCTTAAGCCTAGCCTGCACTTGTGCCCAGGCGTTAAGCCTAGCCCGCACTTGTGCCCCCTGCCTTGATCCTAGCCCGCACTTGTGCCCCCTGCCTTGATCCTAGCCCGCACTTGTGCCCAGGCCTTAAGCCTAGCCCGCACTTGTGCCCAGGCCTTAAGCCTAGCCCGCACTTGTGCCCCGGCCTTAAGCCTAGCCCGCACTTGTGCCCCGGCCTTAAGCCTAGCCCGCACTTGTGCCCAGGCCTTAAGCCTAGCCCGCACTTGTGCCCAGGCCTTAAGCCTAGCCCGCACTTGTGCCCAGGCCTTAAGCCTAGCCCGCACTTGTGCCTAGGCCTTAAGCCTAGCCCACACTTGTGCCCATGCCTTAAGCCTAGCTGGCACTTGTGGCCTTTGCCTTGATCCTAGCCAGCACTGCACTTGTGCCCAGGCCTTAAGCCTAGCCTGCACTTGTGCCCAGGCCTTAAGCCTAGCCTGCACTTGTGCCCAGGCGTTAAGCCTAGCCCGCACTTGTGCCCCCTGCCTTGATCCTAGCCCGCTCTTGTGCCCCCTGCCGTGATCCTAGCCCGCACTTGTGCCCAGGCCTTAAGCCTAGCCCGCACTTGTGCCCAGGCCTTAAACCTAGCCCGCACTTGTGCCCCTGCCTTAAGCCTAGCCCGCACTTGTGCCCAGGCCTTAAGCCTAGCCTGCACTTGTGCCCAGGCCTTAAGCCTAGCCCGCACTTGTGCCCAGGCCTTAAGCCTAGCCCGCACTTGTGCCCAGGCCTTAAGCCTAGCCCGCACTTGTGCCCAGGCCTTAAGCCTAGCACGCACTTGTGCCCAGGCCTTAAGCCTAGCCCGCACTTGTGCCCAGGCCTTAAGCCTAGCCCGCACTTGTGCCCAGGCCTTAAGCCTAGCCCGCACTTGTGCCCAGGCCTTAAGCCTAGCCCGCACTTGTGCCCAGGCCTTAAGCCTAGCCCGCACTTGTGCCCAGGCGTTAAGCCTAGCCCGCACTTGTGCCCAGGCCTTAAGCCTAGCCCGCACTTGTGCCCAGGCCTTAAGCCTAGCCCGCACTTGTGCCCAGGCCTAAAGCCTAGCCCGCACTTGTGCCCAGGCCGTAAGCCTAGCCCGCACTTGTGCCCAGGCCTTAAGCCTAGCCCGCACTTGTGCCCCGGCCTTAAGCCTAGCCCGCACTTGTGCCCCGGCCTTAAGCTTAGCCCGCACTTGTGCCCAGGCCTTAAGCCTCGCCCGCACTTGTGCCCCGGCCTTAAGCCTAGCCCGCACTTGTGCCCCGGCCTTAAGCCTAGCCCGCACTTGTGCCCCGGCCTTAAGCCTAGCCCGCACTTGTGCCCCGGCCTTAAGCCTAGCCCGCACTTGTGCCCCGGCCTTAAGCCGAGCCCGCACTTGTGCCCCGGCCTTAAGCCGAGCCCACACTTGTGTCCCGGCCTTAAGCCGAGCCCGCACTTGTGCCCCGGCCTTAAGCCGAGCCCGCACTTGTGCCCCGGCCTTAAGCCGAGCCCGCACTTGTGCCCCGGCCTTAAGCCGAGCCCGCACCAGTGCCCCTGCCTTAAGCCGAACCCGCACTTGTGCCCCTGCCTTAAGCCGAGCCCGCACTTGTGCCCCTGCCTTAATCCTAGCCCGCACTTGTGCCCCTGCCTTAAGCCTAGCCCGCACTTGTGCCCCTGCCTTAAGCCTAGCCCGCACTTGTGCCCAGGCCTTGAGCCTAGCACGCACTTGTGCCCAGGCCTTAAGCCTAGCCCGCACTTGTGCCCCGGCCTTAAGCCTAGCCCGCACTTGTGCCCCGGCCTTAAGCTTAGCCCGCACTTGTGCCCCGGCCTTAAGCTTAGCCCGCACTTGTGCCCAGGCCGTAAGCCTAGCCCGCACTTGTGCCCCGGCCTTAAGCCTAGCCCGCACTTGTGCCCCGGCCTTAAGCCGAGCCCGCACTTGTGCCCCGGCCTTAAGCCGAGCCCGCACTAGTGCCCTTGCCTTAAGCCTAGCCCGCACTTGTGCCCCGGCCTTAAGCCGAGCCCGCACTTGTGCCCCGGCCTTAAGCCGAGCCCGCACTAGTGCCCTTGCCTTAAGCCGAACCCGCACTTGTGCCCCTGCCTTAAGCCGAGCCCGCACTTGTGCCCCTGCCTTAATCCTAGCCCGCACTTGTGCCCCTGCCTTAAGCCTAGCCCGCACTTGTGCCCCAGCCTTAAGCCTAGCCCGCACTTGTGCCCCTGCCTTAAGCCTAGCCCGCACTTGTGCCCAGGCCTTAAGCCTAGCCCGCACTTGTGCCCAGGCCTTAAGCCTAGCCCGCACTTGTGACCAGGCCTTAAGCCTAGCCCGCACTTTTGCCCAGGCCTTAAGCCTAGCCCGCACTTGTGCCCAGGCCTTAAGCCTAGCCCGCACTTGTGCCCAGGCCTTAAGCCTAGCCCGCACTTGTGCCCAGGCCTAAAGCCTAGCCCGCACTTGTGCCCAGGCCTAAAGCCTAGCCCGCACTTGTGCCCAGGCCGTAAGCCTAGCCCGCACTTGTGCCCCGGCCTTAAGCCTAGCCCGCACTTGTGCCCCGGCCTTAAGCCTAGCCCGCACTTGTGCCCCGGCCTTAAGCCTAGCCCGCACTTGTACCCCGGCCTTAAGCTGAGCCCGCACTTGTGCCCCGGCCTGAAGCCGAGCCCACACTTGTGCCCCGGCCTTAAGCCGAGCCCGCACTTGTGCCCCGGCCTTAAGCCGAGCCCGCACTTGTGCCCCGGCCTTAAGCCGAGCCCGCACTTGTGCCCCGGCCTTAAGCCGAGCCCGCACTAGTGCCCTTGCCTTAAGCCGAACCCGCACTTGTGCCCCTGCCTTAAGCCGAGCCCGCACTTGTGCCCCTGCCTTAATCCTAGCCCGCACTTGTGCCCCTGCCTTAAGCCTAGCCCGCACTTGTGCCCCAGCCTTAAGCCTAGCCCGCACTTGTGCCCCTGCCTTAAGCCTAGCCCGCACTTGTGCCCAGGCCTTAAGCCTAGCCCGCACTTGTGCCCAGGCCTTAAGCCTAGCCCGCACTTTTGCCCAGGCCTTAAGCCTAGCCCGCACTTGTGCCCAGGCCTTAAGCCTAGCCCGCACTTGTGCCCAGGCCTTAAGCCTAGCCCGCACTTGTGCCCAGGCCTAAAGCCTAGCCCGCACTTGTGCCCAGGCCGTAAGCCTAGCCCGCACTTGTGCCCAGGCCTTTAGCCTAGCTGGCACTTGTGGCCTTTGCCTTGATCCTAGCCAGCACTGCACTTGTGCCCAGGCCTTAAGCCTAGCCTGCACTTGTGCCCAGGCCTTAAGCCTAGCCTGCACTTGTGCCCAGGCGTTAAGCCTAGCCCGCACTTGTGCCCCCTGCCTTGATCCTAGCCCGCACTTGTGCCCCCTGCCTTGATCCTAGCCCGCACTTGTGCCCAGGCCTTAAGCCTAGCCCGCACTTGTGCCCAGGCCTTAAGCCTAGCCCGCACTTGTGCCCCGGCCTTAAGCCTAGCCCGCACTTGTGCCCCGGCCTTAAGCCTAGCCCGCACTTGTGCCCAGGCCTTAAGCCTAGCCCGCACTTGTGCCCAGGCCTTAAGCCTAGCCCGCACTTGTGCCCAGGCCTTAAGCCTAGCCCGCACTTGTGCCTAGGCCTTAAGCCTAGCCCACACTTGTGCCCATGCCTTAAGCCTAGCTGGCACTTGTGGCCTTTGCCTTGATCCTAGCCAGCACTGCACTTGTGCCCAGGCCTTAAGCCTAGCCTGCACTTGTGCCCAGGCCTTAAGCCTAGCCTGCACTTGTGCCCAGGCGTTAAGCCTAGCCCGCACTTGTGCCCCCTGCCTTGATCCTAGCCCGCTCTTGTGCCCCCTGCCGTGATCCTAGCCCGCACTTGTGCCCAGGCCTTAAGCCTAGCCCGCACTTGTGCCCAGGCCTTAAACCTAGCCCGCACTTGTGCCCCTGCCTTAAGCCTAGCCCGCACTTGTGCCCAGGCCTTAAGCCTAGCCTGCACTTGTGCCCAGGCCTTAAGCCTAGCCCGCACTTGTGCCCAGGCCTTAAGCCTAGCCCGCACTTTTGCCCAGGCCTTAAGCCTAGCCCGCACTTGTGCCCAGGCCTTAAGCCTAGCCCGCACTTGTGCCCAGGCCTTAAGCCTAGCCCGCACTTGTGCCCAGGCCTAAAGCCTAGCCCGCACTTGTGCCCAGGCCGTAAGCCTAGCCCGCACTTGTGCCCAGGCCTTTAGCCTAGCTGGCACTTGTGGCCTTTGCCTTGATCCTAGCCAGCACTGCACTTGTGCCCAGGCCTTAAGCCTAGCCTGCACTTGTGCCCAGGCCTTAAGCCTAGCCTGCACTTGTGCCCAGGCGTTAAGCCTAGCCCGCACTTGTGCCCCCTGCCTTGATCCTAGCCCGCACTTGTGCCCCCTGCCTTGATCCTAGCCCGCACTTGTGCCCAGGCCTTAAGCCTAGCCCGCACTTGTGCCCAGGCCTTAAGCCTAGCCCGCACTTGTGCCCCGGCCTTAAGCCTAGCCCGCACTTGTGCCCCGGCCTTAAGCCTAGCCCGCACTTGTGCCCAGGCCTTAAGCCTAGCCCGCACTTGTGCCCAGGCCTTAAGCCTAGCCCGCACTTGTGCCCAGGCCTTAAGCCTAGCCCGCACTTGTGCCTAGGCCTTAAGCCTAGCCCACACTTGTGCCCATGCCTTAAGCCTAGCTGGCACTTGTGGCCTTTGCCTTGATCCTAGCCAGCACTGCACTTGTGCCCAGGCCTTAAGCCTAGCCTGCACTTGTGCCCAGGCCTTAAGCCTAGCCTGCACTTGTGCCCAGGCGTTAAGCCTAGCCCGCACTTGTGCCCCCTGCCTTGATCCTAGCCCGCTCTTGTGCCCCCTGCCGTGATCCTAGCCCGCACTTGTGCCCAGGCCTTAAGCCTAGCCCGCACTTGTGCCCAGGCCTTAAACCTAGCCCGCACTTGTGCCCCTGCCTTAAGCCTAGCCCGCACTTGTGCCCAGGCCTTAAGCCTAGCCTGCACTTGTGCCCAGGCCTTAAGCCTAGCCCGCACTTGTGCCCAGGCCTTAAGCCTAGCCCGCACTTGTGCCCAGGCCTTAAGCCTAGCCCGCACTTGTGCCCAGGCCTTAAGCCTAGCACGCACTTGTGCCCAGGCCTTAAGCCTAGCCCGCACTTGTGCCCAGGCCTTAAGCCTAGCCCGCACTTGTGCCCAGGCCTTAAGCCTAGCCCGCACTTGTGCCCAGGCCTTAAGCCTAGCCCGCACTTGTGCCCAGGCCTTAAGCCTAGCCCGCACTTGTGCCCAGGCGTTAAGCCTAGCCCGCACTTGTGCCCAGGCCTTAAGCCTAGCCCGCACTTGTGCCCAGGCCTTAAGCCTAGCCCGCACTTGTGCCCAGGCCTAAAGCCTAGCCCGCACTTGTGCCCAGGCCGTAAGCCTAGCCCGCACTTGTGCCCAGGCCTTAAGCCTAGCCCGCACTTGTGCCCCGGCCTTAAGCCTAGCCCGCACTTGTGCCCCGGCCTTAAGCTTAGCCCGCACTTGTGCCCAGGCCTTAAGCCTCGCCCGCACATGTGCCCCGGCCTTAAGCCTAGCCCGCACTTGTGCCCCGGCCTTAAGCCTAGCCCGCACTTGTGCCCCGGCCTTAAGCCTAGCCCGCACTTGTGCCCCGGCCTTAAGCCTAGCCCGCACTTGTGCCCCGGCCTTAAGCCGAGCCCGCACTTGTGCCCCGGCCTTAAGCCGAGCCCACACTTGTGTCCCGGCCTTAAGCCGAGCCCGCACTTGTGCCCCGGCCTTAAGCCGAGCCCGCACTTGTGCCCCGGCCTTAAGCCGAGCCCGCACTTGTGCCCCGGCCTTAAGCCGAGCCCGCACCAGTGCCCCTGCCTTAAGCCGAACCCGCACTTGTGCCCCTGCCTTAAGCCGAGCCCGCACTTGTGCCCCTGCCTTAATCCTAGCCCGCACTTGTGCCCCTGCCTTAAGCCTAGCCCGCACTTGTGCCCCTGCCTTAAGCCTAGCCCGCACTTGTGCCCAGGCCTTGAGCCTAGCACGCACTTGTGCCCAGGCCTTAAGCCTAGCCCGCACTTGTGCCCCGGCCTTAAGCCTAGCCCGCACTTGTGCCCCGGCCTTAAGCTTAGCCCGCACTTGTGCCCCGGCCTTAAGCTTAGCCCGCACTTGTGCCCAGGCCGTAAGCCTAGCCCGCACTTGTGCCCCGGCCTTAAGCCTAGCCCGCACTTGTGCCCCGGCCTTAAGCCGAGCCCGCACTTGTGCCCCGGCCTTAAGCCGAGCCCGCACTAGTGCCCTTGCCTTAAGCCTAGCCCGCACTTGTGCCCCGGCCTTAAGCCGAGCCCGCACTTGTGCCCCGGCCTTAAGCCGAGCCCGCACTAGTGCCCTTGCCTTAAGCCGAACCCGCACTTGTGCCCCTGCCTTAAGCCGAGCCCGCACTTGTGCCCCTGCCTTTATCCTAGCCCGCACTTGTGCCCCTGCCTTAAGCCTAGCCCGCACTTGTGCCCCAGCCTTAAGCCTAGCCCGCACTTGTGCCCCTGCCTTAAGCCTAGCCCGCACTTGTGCCCAGGCCTTAAGCCTAGCCCGCACTTGTGCCCAGGCCTTAAGCCTAGCCCGCACTTGTGACCAGGCCTTAAGCCTAGCCCGCACTTTTGCCCAGGCCTTAAGCCTAGCCCGCACTTGTGCCCAGGCCTTAAGCCTAGCCCGCACTTGTGCCCAGGCCTTAAGCCTAGCCCGCACTTGTGCCCAGGCCTAAAGCCTAGCCCGCACTTGTGCCCAGGCCTAAAGCCTAGCCCGCACTTGTGCCCAGGCCGTAAGCCTAGCCCGCACTTGTGCCCCGGCCTTAAGCCTAGCCCGCACTTGTGCCCCGGCCTTAAGCCTAGCCCGCACTTGTGCCCCGGCCTTAAGCCTAGCCCGCACTTGTACCCCGGCCTTAAGCTGAGCCCGCACTTGTGCCCCGGCCTGAAGCCGAGCCCACACTTGTGCCCCGGCCTTAAGCCGAGCCCGCACTTGTGCCCCGGCCTTAAGCCGAGCCCGCACTTGTGCCCCGGCCTTAAGCCGAGCCCGCACTTGTGCCCCGGCCTTAAGCCGAGCCCGCACTAGTGCCCTTGCCTTAAGCCGAACCCGCACTTGTGCCCCTGCCTTAAGCCGAGCCCGCACTTGTGCCCCTGCCTTAATCCTAGCCCGCACTTGTGCCCCTGCCTTAAGCCTAGCCCGCACTTGTGCCCCAGCCTTAAGCCTAGCCCGCACTTGTGCCCCTGCCTTAAGCCTAGCCCGCACTTGTGCCCAGGCCTTAAGCCTAGCCCGCACTTGTGCCCAGGCCTTAAGCCTAGCCCGCACTTTTGCCCAGGCCTTAAGCCTAGCCCGCACTTGTGCCCAGGCCTTAAGCCTAGCCCGCACTTGTGCCCAGGCCTTAAGCCTAGCCCGCACTTGTGCCCAGGCCTAAAGCCTAGCCCGCACTTGTGCCCAGGCCGTAAGCCTAGCCCGCACTTGTGCCCAGGCCTTTAGCCTAGCTGGCACTTGTGGCCTTTGCCTTGATCCTAGCCAGCACTGCACTTGTGCCCAGGCCTTAAGCCTAGCCTGCACTTGTGCCCAGGCCTTAAGCCTAGCCTGCACTTGTGCCCAGGCGTTAAGCCTAGCCCGCACTTGTGCCCCCTGCCTTGATCCTAGCCCGCACTTGTGCCCCCTGCCTTGATCCTAGCCCGCACTTGTGCCCAGGCCTTAAGCCTAGCCCGCACTTGTGCCCAGGCCTTAAGCCTAGCCCGCACTTGTGCCCCGGCCTTAAGCCTAGCCCGCACTTGTGCCCCGGCCTTAAGCCTAGCCCGCACTTGTGCCCAGGCCTTAAGCCTAGCCCGCACTTGTGCCCAGGCCTTAAGCCTAGCCCGCACTTGTGCCCAGGCCTTAAGCCTAGCCCGCACTTGTGCCTAGGCCTTAAGCCTAGCCCACACTTGTGCCCATGCCTTAAGCCTAGCTGGCACTTGTGGCCTTTGCCTTGATCCTAGCCAGCACTGCACTTGTGCCCAGGCCTTAAGCCTAGCCTGCACTTGTGCCCAGGCCTTAAGCCTAGCCTGCACTTGTGCCCAGGCGTTAAGCCTAGCCCGCACTTGTGCCCCCTGCCTTGATCCTAGCCCGCTCTTGTGCCCCCTGCCGTGATCCTAGCCCGCACTTGTGCCCAGGCCTTAAGCCTAGCCCGCACTTGTGCCCAGGCCTTAAACCTAGCCCGCACTTGTGCCCCTGCCTTAAGCCTAGCCCGCACTTGTGCCCAGGCCTTAAGCCTAGCCTGCACTTGTGCCCAGGCCTTAAGCCTAGCCCGCACTTGTGCCCAGGCCTTAAGCCTAGCCCGCACTTGTGCCCCGGCCTTAAGCCGAGCCCGCACTTGTGCCCCGGCCTTAAGCCGAGCCCGCACTTGTGCCCCGGCCTTAAGCCGAGCCCGCACTAGTGCCCTTGCCTTAAGCCGAACCCGCACTTGTGCCCCTGCCTTAAGCCGAGCCCGCACTTGTGCCCCTGCCTTAATCCTAGCCCGCACTTGTGCCCCTGCCTTAAGCCTAGCCCGCACTTGTGCCCCAGCCTTAAGCCTAGCCCGCACTTGTGCCCCTGCCTTAAGCCTAGCCCGCACTTGTGCCCAGGCCTTAAGCCTAGCCCGCACTTGTGCCCAGGCCTTAAGCCTAGCCCGCACTTGTGCCCAGGCCTTAAGCCTAGCCCGCACTTTTGCCCAGGCCTTAAGCCTAGCCCGCACTTGTGCCCAGGCCTTAAGCCTAGCCCGCACTTGTGCCCAGGCCTTAAGCCTAGCCCGCACTTGTGCCCAGGCCTAAAGCCTAGCCCGCACTTGTGCCCAGGCCGTAAGCCTAGCCCGCACTTGTGCCCATGCCTTAAGCCTAGCTGGCACTTGTGGCCCCTGCCTTGATCCTAGCCAGCACTGCACTTGTGCCCAGGCCTTAAGCCTAGCCCGCACTTGTGCCCAGGCCTTAAGCCTAGCCCGCACTTGTGCCCCCTGCCTTGATCCTAGCCCGCACTTGTGCCCCTGCCTTAAGCCTAGCCCGCACTTGTGCCCAGGCCTTAAGCCTAGCCCGCACTTGTGCCCCGGCCTTAAGCCGAGCCCGCACTTGTGCCCCGGCCTTAAGCCGAGCCCGCACTTGTGCCCCGGCCTTAAGCCGAGCCCGCACCAGTGCCCGTGCCTTAAGCCGAACCCGCACTTGTGCCCCTGCCTTAAGCCGAGCCCGCACTTGTGCCCCTGCCTTAATCCTAGCCCGCACTTGTGCCCCTGCCTTAAGCCTAGAACGCACTTGTGCCCCTGCCTTAAGCCTAGCCCGCACTTGTGCCCAGGCCTTGAGCCTAGCACGCACTTGTGCCCAGGCCTTAAGCCTAGCCCGCACTTGTGCCCCGGCCTTAAGCCTAGCCCGCACTTGTGCCCCGGCCTTAAGCCTAGCCCGCACTTGTGCCCCGGCCTTAAGCCTAGCCCGCACTTGTACCCCGGCCTTAAGCTGAGCCCGCACTTGTGCCCCGGCCTGAAGCCGAGCCCACACTTGTGCCCCGGCCTTAAGCCGAGCCCGCACTTGTGCCCCGGCCTTAAGCCGAGCCCGCACTTGTGCCCCGGCCTTAAGCCGAGCCCGCACTTGTGCCCCGGCCTTAAGCCGAGCCCGCACTAGTGCCCTTGCCTTAAGCCGAACCCGCACTTGTGCCCCTGCCTTAAGCCGAGCCCGCACTTGTGCCCCTGCCTTAATCCTAGCCCGCACTTGTGCCCCTGCCTTAAGCCTAGCCCGCACTTGTGCCCCAGCCTTAAGCCTAGCCCGCACTTGTGCCCCTGCCTTAAGCCTAGCCCGCACTTGTGCCCAGGCCTTAAGCCTAGCCCGCACTTGTGCCCAGGCCTTAAGCCTAGCCCGCACTTTTGCCCAGGCCTTAAGCCTAGCCCGCACTTGTGCCCAGGCCTTAAGCCTAGCCCGCACTTGTGCCCAGGCCTTAAGCCTAGCCCGCACTTGTGCCCAGGCCTAAAGCCTAGCCCGCACTTGTGCCCAGGCCGTAAGCCTAGCCCGCACTTGTGCCCAGGCCTTTAGCCTAGCTGGCACTTGTGGCCTTTGCCTTGATCCTAGCCAGCACTGCACTTGTGCCCAGGCCTTAAGCCTAGCCTGCACTTGTGCCCAGGCCTTAAGCCTAGCCTGCACTTGTGCCCAGGCGTTAAGCCTAGCCCGCACTTGTGCCCCCTGCCTTGATCCTAGCCCGCACTTGTGCCCCCTGCCTTGATCCTAGCCCGCACTTGTGCCCAGGCCTTAAGCCTAGCCCGCACTTGTGCCCAGGCCTTAAGCCTAGCCCGCACTTGTGCCCCGGCCTTAAGCCTAGCCCGCACTTGTGCCCCGGCCTTAAGCCTAGCCCGCACTTGTGCCCAGGCCTTAAGCCTAGCCCGCACTTGTGCCCAGGCCTTAAGCCTAGCCCGCACTTGTGCCCAGGCCTTAAGCCTAGCCCGCACTTGTGCCTAGGCCTTAAGCCTAGCCCACACTTGTGCCCATGCCTTAAGCCTAGCTGGCACTTGTGGCCTTTGCCTTGATCCTAGCCAGCACTGCACTTGTGCCCAGGCCTTAAGCCTAGCCTGCACTTGTGCCCAGGCCTTAAGCCTAGCCTGCACTTGTGCCCAGGCGTTAAGCCTAGCCCGCACTTGTGCCCCCTGCCTTGATCCTAGCCCGCTCTTGTGCCCCCTGCCGTGATCCTAGCCCGCACTTGTGCCCAGGCCTTAAGCCTAGCCCGCACTTGTGCCCAGGCCTTAAACCTAGCCCGCACTTGTGCCCCTGCCTTAAGCCTAGCCCGCACTTGTGCCCAGGCCTTAAGCCTAGCCTGCACTTGTGCCCAGGCCTTAAGCCTAGCCCGCACTTGTGCCCAGGCCTTAAGCCTAGCCCGCACTTGTGCCCAGGCCTTAAGCCTAGCCCGCACTTGTGCCCAGGCCTTAAGCCTAGCACGCACTTGTGCCCAGGCCTTAAGCCTAGCCCGCACTTGTGCCCAGGCCTTAAGCCTAGCCCGCACTTGTGCCCAGGCCTTAAGCCTAGCCCGCACTTGTGCCCAGGCCTTAAGCCTAGCCCGCACTTGTGCCCAGGCCTTAAGCCTAGCCCGCACTTGTGCCCAGGCGTTAAGCCTAGCCCGCACTTGTGCCCAGGCCTTAAGCCTAGCCCGCACTTGTGCCCAGGCCTTAAGCCTAGCCCGCACTTGTGCCCAGGCCTAAAGCCTAGCCCGCACTTGTGCCCAGGCCGTAAGCCTAGCCCGCACTTGTGCCCAGGCCTTAAGCCTAGCCCGCACTTGTGCCCCGGCCTTAAGCCTAGCCCGCACTTGTGCCCCGGCCTTAAGCTTAGCCCGCACTTGTGCCCAGGCCTTAAGCCTAGCCCGCACTTGTGCCCCGGCCTTAAGCCTAGCCCGCACTTGTGCCCCGGCCTTAAGCCTAGCCCGCACTTGTGCCCCGGCCTTAAGCCTAGCCCGCACTTGTGCCCCGGCCTTAAGCCTAGCCCGCACTTGTGCCCCGGCCTTAAGCCGAGCCCACACTTGTGTCCCGGCCTTAAGCCGAGCCCGCACTTGTGCCCCGGCCTTAAGCCGAGCCCGCACTTGTGCCCCGGCCTTAAGCCGAGCCCGCACTTGTGCCCCGGCCTTAAGCCGAGCCCGCACCAGTGCCCCTGCCTTAAGCCGAACCCGCACTTGTGCCCCTGCCTTAAGCCGAGCCCGCACTTGTGCCCCTGCCTTAATCCTAGCCCGCACTTGTGCCCCTGCCTTAAGCCTAGCCCGCACTTGTGCCCCTGCCTTAAGCCTAGCCCGCACTTGTGCCCAGGCCTTGAGCCTAGCACGCACTTGTGCCCAGGCCTTAAGCCTAGCCCGCACTTGTGCCCCGGCCTTAAGCCTAGCCCGCACTTGTGCCCCGGCCTTAAGCTTAGCCCGCACTTGTGCCCCGGCCTTAAGCTTAGCCCGCACTTGTGCCCAGGCCGTAAGCCTAGCCCGCACTTGTGCCCCGGCCTTAAGCCTAGCCCGCACTTGTGCCCCGGCCTTAAGCCGAGCCCGCACTTGTGCCCCGGCCTTAAGCCGAGCCCGCACTAGTGCCCTTGCCTTAAGCCTAGCCCGCACTTGTGCCCCGGCCTTAAGCCGAGCCCGCACTTGTGCCCCGGCCTTAAGCCGAGCCCGCACTAGTGCCCTTGCCTTAAGCCGAACCCGCACTTGTGCCCCTGCCTTAAGCCGAGCCCGCACTTGTGCCCCTGCCTTAATCCTAGCCCGCACTTGTGCCCCTGCCTTAAGCCTAGCCCGCACTTGTGCCCCAGCCTTAAGCCTAGCCCGCACTTGTGCCCCTGCCTTAAGCCTAGCCCGCACTTGTGCCCAGGCCTTAAGCCTAGCCCGCACTTGTGCCCAGGCCTTAAGCCTAGCCCGCACTTGTGACCAGGCCTTAAGCCTAGCCCGCACTTTTGCCCAGGCCTTAAGCCTAGCCCGCACTTGTGCCCAGGCCTTAAGCCTAGCCCGCACTTGTGCCCAGGCCTTAAGCCTAGCCCGCACTTGTGCCCAGGCCTAAAGCCTAGCCCGCACTTGTGCCCAGGCCTAAAGCCTAGCCCGCACTTGTGCCCAGGCCGTAAGCCTAGCCCGCACTTGTGCCCCGGCCTTAAGCCTAGCCCGCACTTGTGCCCCGGCCTTAAGCCTAGCCCGCACTTGTGCCCCGGCCTTAAGCCTAGCCCGCACTTGTACCCCGGCCTTAAGCCTAGCCCGCACTTGTGCCCCTGCCTTAAGCCTAGCCCGCACTTGTGCCCAGGCCTTAAGCCTAGCCCGCACTTGTGCCCAGGCCTTAAGCCTAGCCCGCACTTGTGACCAGGCCTTAAGCCTAGCCCGCACTTTTGCCCAGGCCTTAAGCCTAGCCCGCACTTGTGCCCAGGCCTTAAGCCTAGCCCGCACTTGTGCCCAGGCCTTAAGCCTAGCCCGCACTTGTGCCCAGGCCTAAAGCCTAGCCCGCACTTGTGCCCAGGCCTAAAGCCTAGCCCGCACTTGTGCCCAGGCCGTAAGCCTAGCCCGCACTTGTGCCCCGGCCTTAAGCCTAGCCCGCACTTGTGCCCCGGCCTTAAGCCTAGCCCGCACTTGTGCCCCGGCCTTAAGCCTAGCCCGCACTTGTACCCCGGCCTTAAGCTGAGCCCGCACTTGTGCCCCGGCCTGAAGCCGAGCCCACACTTGTGCCCCGGCCTTAAGCCGAGCCCGCACTTGTGCCCCGGCCTTAAGCCGAGCCCGCACTTGTGCCCCGGCCTTAAGCCGAGCCCGCACTTGTGCCCCGGCCTTAAGCCGAGCCCGCACTAGTGCCCTTGCCTTAAGCCGAACCCGCACTTGTGCCCCTGCCTTAAGCCGAGCCCGCACTTGTGCCCCTGCCTTAATCCTAGCCCGCACTTGTGCCCCTGCCTTAAGCCTAGCCCGCACTTGTGCCCCAGCCTTAAGCCTAGCCCGCACTTGTGCCCCTGCCTTAAGCCTAGCCCGCACTTGTGCCCAGGCCTTAAGCCTAGCCCGCACTTGTGCCCAGGCCTTAAGCCTAGCCCGCACTTTTGCCCAGGCCTTAAGCCTAGCCCGCACTTGTGCCCAGGCCTTAAGCCTAGCCCGCACTTGTGCCCAGGCCTTAAGCCTAGCCCGCACTTGTGCCCAGGCCTAAAGCCTAGCCCGCACTTGTGCCCAGGCCGTAAGCCTAGCCCGCACTTGTGCCCAGGCCTTTAGCCTAGCTGGCACTTGTGGCCTTTGCCTTGATCCTAGCCAGCACTGCACTTGTGCCCAGGCCTTAAGCCTAGCCTGCACTTGTGCCCAGGCCTTAAGCCTAGCCTGCACTTGTGCCCAGGCGTTAAGCCTAGCCCGCACTTGTGCCCCCTGCCTTGATCCTAGCCCGCACTTGTGCCCCCTGCCTTGATCCTAGCCCGCACTTGTGCCCAGGCCTTAAGCCTAGCCCGCACTTGTGCCCAGGCCTTAAGCCTAGCCCGCACTTGTGCCCCGGCCTTAAGCCTAGCCCGCACTTGTGCCCCGGCCTTAAGCCTAGCCCGCACTTGTGCCCAGGCCTTAAGCCTAGCCCGCACTTGTGCCCAGGCCTTAAGCCTAGCCCGCACTTGTGCCCAGGCCTTAAGCCTAGCCCGCACTTGTGCCTAGGCCTTAAGCCTAGCCCACACTTGTGCCCATGCCTTAAGCCTAGCTGGCACTTGTGGCCTTTGCCTTGATCCTAGCCAGCACTGCACTTGTGCCCAGGCCTTAAGCCTAGCCTGCACTTGTGCCCAGGCCTTAAGCCTAGCCTGCACTTGTGCCCAGGCGTTAAGCCTAGCCCGCACTTGTGCCCCCTGCCTTGATCCTAGCCCGCTCTTGTGCCCCCTGCCGTGATCCTAGCCCGCACTTGTGCCCAGGCCTTAAGCCTAGCCCGCACTTGTGCCCAGGCCTTAAACCTAGCCCGCACTTGTGCCCCTGCCTTAAGCCTAGCCCGCACTTGTGCCCAGGCCTTAAGCCTAGCCTGCACTTGTGCCCAGGCCTTAAGCCTAGCCCGCACTTGTGCCCAGGCCTTAAGCCTAGCCCGCACTTGTGCCCAGGCCTTAAGCCTAGCCCGCACTTGTGCCCAGGCCTTAAGCCTAGCACGCACTTGTGCCCAGGCCTTAAGCCTAGCCCGCACTTGTGCCCAGGCCTTAAGCCTAGCCCGCACTTGTGCCCAGGCCTTAAGCCTAGCCCGCACTTGTGCCCAGGCCTTAAGCCTAGCCCGCACTTGTGCCCAGGCCTTAAGCCTAGCCCGCACTTGTGCCCAGGCGTTAAGCCTAGCCCGCACTTGTGCCCAGGCCTTAAGCCTAGCCCGCACTTGTGCCCAGGCCTTAAGCCTAGCCCGCACTTGTGCCCAGGCCTAAAGCCTAGCCCGCACTTGTGCCCAGGCCGTAAGCCTAGCCCGCACTTGTGCCCAGGCCTTAAGCCTAGCCCGCACTTGTGCCCCGGCCTTAAGCCTAGCCCGCACTTGTGCCCCGGCCTTAAGCTTAGCCCGCACTTGTGCCCAGGCCTTAAGCCTAGCCCGCACTTGTGCCCCGGCCTTAAGCCTAGCCCGCACTTGTGCCCCGGCCTTAAGCCTAGCCCGCACTTGTGCCCCGGCCTTAAGCCTAGCCCGCACTTGTGCCCCGGCCTTAAGCCTAGCCCGCACTTGTGCCCCGGCCTTAAGCCGAGCCCGCACTTGTGCCCCGGCCTTAAGCCGAGCCCACACTTGTGTCCCGGCCTTAAGCCGAGCCCGCACTTGTGCCCCGGCCTTAAGCCGAGCCCGCACTTGTGCCCCGGCCTTAAGCCGAGCCCGCACTTGTGCCCCGGCCTTAAGCCGAGCCCGCACCAGTGCCCCTGCCTTAAGCCGAACCCGCACTTGTGCCCCTGCCTTAAGCCGAGCCCGCACTTGTGCCCCTGCCTTAATCCTAGCCCGCACTTGTGCCCCTGCCTTAAGCCTAGCCCGCACTTGTGCCCCTGCCTTAAGCCTAGCCCGCACTTGTGCCCAGGCCTTGAGCCTAGCACGCACTTGTGCCCAGGCCTTAAGCCTAGCCTGCACTTGTGCCCAGGCCTTAAGCCTAGCCCGCACTTGTGCCCAGGCCTTGAGCCTAGCACGCACTTGTGCCCAGGCCTTAAGCCTAGCCCGCACTTGTGCCCCGGCCTTAAGCCTAGCCCGCACTTGTGCCCCGGCCTTAAGCTTAGCCCGCACTTGTGCCCCGGCCTTAAGCTTAGCCCGCACTTGTGCCCAGGCCTTAAGCCTAGCCCGCACTTGTGCCCCGGCCTTAAGCCTAGCCCGCACTTGTGCCCCGGCCTTAAGCCTAGCCCGCACTTGTGCCCCGGCCTTAAGCCGAGCCCGCACTTGTGCCCCGGCCTTAAGCCGAGCCCGCACTTGTGCCCCGGCCTTAAGCCGAGCCCGCACTAGTGCCCTTGCCTTAAGCCGAACCCGCACTTGTGCCCCTGCCTTAAGCCGAGCCCGCACTTGTGCCCCTGCCTTAATCCTAGCCCGCACTTGTGCCCCTGCCTTAAGCCTAGCCCGCACTTGTGCCCCAGCCTTAAGCCTAGCCCGCACTTGTGCCCCTGCCTTAAGCCTAGCCCGCACTTGTGCCCAGGCCTTAAGCCTAGCCCGCACTTGTGCCCAGGCCTTAAGCCTAGCCCGCACTTGTGCCCCAGCCTTAAGCCTAGCCCGCACTTGTGCCCCTGCCTTAAGCCTAGCCCGCACTTGTGCCCAGGCCTTAAGCCGAGCCCGCACTTGTGCCCAGGCCTTAAGCCTAGCCCGCACTTGTGCCCAGGCCTTAAGCCTAGCCCGCACTTTTGCCCAGGCCTTAAGCCTAGCCCGCACTTGTGCCCAGGCCTTAAGCCTAGCCCGCACTTGTGCCCAGGCCTTAAGCCTAGCCCGCACTTGTGCCCAGGCCTAAAGCCTAGCCCGCACTTGTGCCCAGGCCGTAAGCCTAGCCCGCACTTGTGCCCATGCCTTAAGCCTAGCTGGCACTTGTGGCCCCTGCCTTGATCCTAGCCAGCACTGCACTTGTGCCCAGGCCTTAAGCCTAGCCCGCACTTGTGCCCAGGCCTTAAGCCTAGCCCGCACTTGTGCCCCCTGCCTTGATCCTAGCCCGCACTTGTGCCCCTGCCTTAAGCCTAGCCCGCACTTGTGCCCAGGCCTTAAGCCTAGCCCGCACTTGTGCCCCGGCCTTAAGCCGAGCCCGCACTTGTGCCCCGGCCTTAAGCCGAGCCCGCACTTGTGCCCCGGCCTTAAGCCGAGCCCGCACCAGTGCCCGTGCCTTAAGCCGAACCCGCACTTGTGCCCCTGCCTTAAGCCGAGCCCGCACTTGTGCCCCTGCCTTAATCCTAGCCCGCACTTGTGCCCCTGCCTTAAGCCTAGAACGCACTTGTGCCCCTGCCTTAAGCCTAGCCCGCACTTGTGCCCAGGCCTTGAGCCTAGCACGCACTTGTGCCCAGGCCTTAAGCCTAGCCCGCACTTGTGCCCCGGCCTTAAGCCTAGCCCGCACTTGTGCCCCGGCCTTAAGCCTAGCCCGCACTTGTGCCCCGGCCTTAAGCCTAGCCCGCACTTGTACCCCGGCCTTAAGCTGAGCCCGCACTTGTGCCCCGGCCTGAAGCCGAGCCCACACTTGTGCCCCGGCCTTAAGCCGAGCCCGCACTTGTGCCCCGGCCTTAAGCCGAGCCCGCACTTGTGCCCCGGCCTTAAGCCGAGCCCGCACTTGTGCCCCGGCCTTAAGCCGAGCCCGCACTAGTGCCCTTGCCTTAAGCCGAACCCGCACTTGTGCCCCTGCCTTAAGCCGAGCCCGCACTTGTGCCCCTGCCTTAATCCTAGCCCGCACTTGTGCCCCTGCCTTAAGCCTAGCCCGCACTTGTGCCCCAGCCTTAAGCCTAGCCCGCACTTGTGCCCCTGCCTTAAGCCTAGCCCGCACTTGTGCCCAGGCCTTAAGCCTAGCCCGCACTTGTGCCCAGGCCTTAAGCCTAGCCCGCACTTTTGCCCAGGCCTTAAGCCTAGCCCGCACTTGTGCCCAGGCCTTAAGCCTAGCCCGCACTTGTGCCCAGGCCTTAAGCCTAGCCCGCACTTGTGCCCAGGCCTAAAGCCTAGCCCGCACTTGTGCCCAGGCCGTAAGCCTAGCCCGCACTTGTGCCCAGGCCTTTAGCCTAGCTGGCACTTGTGGCCTTTGCCTTGATCCTAGCCAGCACTGCACTTGTGCCCAGGCCTTAAGCCTAGCCTGCACTTGTGCCCAGGCCTTAAGCCTAGCCTGCACTTGTGCCCAGGCGTTAAGCCTAGCCCGCACTTGTGCCCCCTGCCTTGATCCTAGCCCGCACTTGTGCCCCCTGCCTTGATCCTAGCCCGCACTTGTGCCCAGGCCTTAAGCCTAGCCCGCACTTGTGCCCAGGCCTTAAGCCTAGCCCGCACTTGTGCCCCGGCCTTAAGCCTAGCCCGCACTTGTGCCCCGGCCTTAAGCCTAGCCCGCACTTGTGCCCAGGCCTTAAGCCTAGCCCGCACTTGTGCCCAGGCCTTAAGCCTAGCCCGCACTTGTGCCCAGGCCTTAAGCCTAGCCCGCACTTGTGCCTAGGCCTTAAGCCTAGCCCACACTTGTGCCCATGCCTTAAGCCTAGCTGGCACTTGTGGCCTTTGCCTTGATCCTAGCCAGCACTGCACTTGTGCCCAGGCCTTAAGCCTAGCCTGCACTTGTGCCCAGGCCTTAAGCCTAGCCTGCACTTGTGCCCAGGCGTTAAGCCTAGCCCGCACTTGTGCCCCCTGCCTTGATCCTAGCCCGCTCTTGTGCCCCCTGCCGTGATCCTAGCCCGCACTTGTGCCCAGGCCTTAAGCCTAGCCCGCACTTGTGCCCAGGCCTTAAACCTAGCCCGCACTTGTGCCCCTGCCTTAAGCCTAGCCCGCACTTGTGCCCAGGCCTTAAGCCTAGCCTGCACTTGTGCCCAGGCCTTAAGCCTAGCCCGCACTTGTGCCCAGGCCTTAAGCCTAGCCCGCACTTGTGCCCAGGCCTTAAGCCTAGCCCGCACTTGTGCCCAGGCCTTAAGCCTAGCACGCACTTGTGCCCAGGCCTTAAGCCTAGCCCGCACTTGTGCCCAGGCCTTAAGCCTAGCCCGCACTTGTGCCCAGGCCTTAAGCCTAGCCCGCACTTGTGCCCAGGCCTTAAGCCTAGCCCGCACTTGTGCCCAGGCCTTAAGCCTAGCCCGCACTTGTGCCCAGGCGTTAAGCCTAGCCCGCACTTGTGCCCAGGCCTTAAGCCTAGCCCGCACTTGTGCCCAGGCCTTAAGCCTAGCCCGCACTTGTGCCCAGGCCTAAAGCCTAGCCCGCACTTGTGCCCAGGCCGTAAGCCTAGCCCGCACTTGTGCCCAGGCCTTAAGCCTAGCCCGCACTTGTGCCCCGGCCTTAAGCCTAGCCCGCACTTGTGCCCCGGCCTTAAGCTTAGCCCGCACTTGTGCCCAGGCCTTAAGCCTCGCCCGCACTTGTGCCCCGGCCTTAAGCCTAGCCCGCACTTGTGCCCCGGCCTTAAGCCTAGCCCGCACTTGTGCCCCGGCCTTAAGCCTAGCCCGCACTTGTGCCCCGGCCTTAAGCCTAGCCCGCACTTGTGCCCCGGCCTTAAGCCGAGCCCGCACTTGTGCCCCGGCCTTAAGCCGAGCCCACACTTGTGTCCCGGCCTTAAGCCGAGCCCGCACTTGTGCCCCGGCCTTAAGCCGAGCCCGCACTTGTGCCCCGGCCTTAAGCCGAGCCCGCACTTGTGCCCCGGCCTTAAGCCGAGCCCGCACCAGTGCCCCTGCCTTAAGCCGAACCCGCACTTGTGCCCCTGCCTTAAGCCGAGCCCGCACTTGTGCCCCTGCCTTAATCCTAGCCCGCACTTGTGCCCCTGCCTTAAGCCTAGCCCGCACTTGTGCCCCTGCCTTAAGCCTAGCCCGCACTTGTGCCCAGGCCTTGAGCCTAGCACGCACTTGTGCCCAGGCCTTAAGCCTAGCCCGCACTTGTGCCCCGGCCTTAAGCCTAGCCCGCACTTGTGCCCCGGCCTTAAGCTTAGCCCGCACTTGTGCCCCGGCCTTAAGCTTAGCCCGCACTTGTGCCCAGGCCGTAAGCCTAGCCCGCACTTGTGCCCCGGCCTTAAGCCTAGCCCGCACTTGTGCCCCGGCCTTAAGCCGAGCCCGCACTTGTGCCCCGGCCTTAAGCCGAGCCCGCACTAGTGCCCTTGCCTTAAGCCTAGCCCGCACTTGTGCCCCGGCCTTAAGCCGAGCCCGCACTTGTGCCCCGGCCTTAAGCCGAGCCCGCACTAGTGCCCTTGCCTTAAGCCGAACCCGCACTTGTGCCCCTGCCTTAAGCCGAGCCCGCACTTGTGCCCCTGCCTTAATCCTAGCCCGCACTTGTGCCCCTGCCTTAAGCCTAGCCCGCACTTGTGCCCCAGCCTTAAGCCTAGCCCGCACTTGTGCCCCTGCCTTAAGCCTAGCCCGCACTTGTGCCCAGGCCTTAAGCCTAGCCCGCACTTGTGCCCAGGCCTTAAGCCTAGCCCGCACTTGTGACCAGGCCTTAAGCCTAGCCCGCACTTTTGCCCAGGCCTTAAGCCTAGCCCGCACTTGTGCCCAGGCCTTAAGCCTAGCCCGCACTTGTGCCCAGGCCTTAAGCCTAGCCCGCACTTGTGCCCAGGCCTAAAGCCTAGCCCGCACTTGTGCCCAGGCCTAAAGCCTAGCCCGCACTTGTGCCCAGGCCGTAAGCCTAGCCCGCACTTGTGCCCCGGCCTTAAGCCTAGCCCGCACTTGTGCCCCGGCCTTAAGCCTAGCCCGCACTTGTGCCCCGGCCTTAAGCCTAGCCCGCACTTGTACCCCGGCCTTAAGCTGAGCCCGCACTTGTGCCCCGGCCTGAAGCCGAGCCCACACTTGTGCCCCGGCCTTAAGCCGAGCCCGCACTTGTGCCCCGGCCTTAAGCCGAGCCCGCACTTGTGCCCCGGCCTTAAGCCGAGCCCGCACTTGTGCCCCGGCCTTAAGCCGAGCCCGCACTAGTGCCCTTGCCTTAAGCCGAACCCGCACTTGTGCCCCTGCCTTAAGCCGAGCCCGCACTTGTGCCCCTGCCTTAATCCTAGCCCGCACTTGTGCCCCTGCCTTAAGCCTAGCCCGCACTTGTGCCCCAGCCTTAAGCCTAGCCCGCACTTGTGCCCCTGCCTTAAGCCTAGCCCGCACTTGTGCCCAGGCCTTAAGCCTAGCCCGCACTTGTGCCCAGGCCTTAAGCCTAGCCCGCACTTTTGCCCAGGCCTTAAGCCTAGCCCGCACTTGTGCCCAGGCCTTAAGCCTAGCCCGCACTTGTGCCCAGGCCTTAAGCCTAGCCCGCACTTGTGCCCAGGCCTAAAGCCTAGCCCGCACTTGTGCCCAGGCCGTAAGCCTAGCCCGCACTTGTGCCCAGGCCTTTAGCCTAGCTGGCACTTGTGGCCTTTGCCTTGATCCTAGCCAGCACTGCACTTGTGCCCAGGCCTTAAGCCTAGCCTGCACTTGTGCCCAGGCCTTAAGCCTAGCCTGCACTTGTGCCCAGGCGTTAAGCCTAGCCCGCACTTGTGCCCCCTGCCTTGATCCTAGCCCGCACTTGTGCCCCCTGCCTTGATCCTAGCCCGCACTTGTGCCCAGGCCTTAAGCCTAGCCCGCACTTGTGCCCAGGCCTTAAGCCTAGCCCGCACTTGTGCCCCGGCCTTAAGCCTAGCCCGCACTTGTGCCCCGGCCTTAAGCCTAGCCCGCACTTGTGCCCAGGCCTTAAGCCTAGCCCGCACTTGTGCCCAGGCCTTAAGCCTAGCCCGCACTTGTGCCCAGGCCTTAAGCCTAGCCCGCACTTGTGCCTAGGCCTTAAGCCTAGCCCACACTTGTGCCCATGCCTTAAGCCTAGCTGGCACTTGTGGCCTTTGCCTTGATCCTAGCCAGCACTGCACTTGTGCCCAGGCCTTAAGCCTAGCCTGCACTTGTGCCCAGGCCTTAAGCCTAGCCTGCACTTGTGCCCAGGCGTTAAGCCTAGCCCGCACTTGTGCCCCCTGCCTTGATCCTAGCCCGCTCTTGTGCCCCCTGCCGTGATCCTAGCCCGCACTTGTGCCCAGGCCTTAAGCCTAGCCCGCACTTGTGCCCAGGCCTTAAACCTAGCCCGCACTTGTGCCCCTGCCTTAAGCCTAGCCCGCACTTGTGCCCAGGCCTTAAGCCTAGCCTGCACTTGTGCCCAGGCCTTAAGCCTAGCCCGCACTTGTGCCCAGGCCTTAAGCCTAGCCCGCACTTTTGCCCAGGCCTTAAGCCTAGCCCGCACTTGTGCCCAGGCCTTAAGCCTAGCCCGCACTTGTGCCCAGGCCTTAAGCCTAGCCCGCACTTGTGCCCAGGCCTAAAGCCTAGCCCGCACTTGTGCCCAGGCCGTAAGCCTAGCCCGCACTTGTGCCCAGGCCTTTAGCCTAGCTGGCACTTGTGGCCTTTGCCTTGATCCTAGCCAGCACTGCACTTGTGCCCAGGCCTTAAGCCTAGCCTGCACTTGTGCCCAGGCCTTAAGCCTAGCCTGCACTTGTGCCCAGGCGTTAAGCCTAGCCCGCACTTGTGCCCCCTGCCTTGATCCTAGCCCGCACTTGTGCCCCCTGCCTTGATCCTAGCCCGCACTTGTGCCCAGGCCTTAAGCCTAGCCCGCACTTGTGCCCAGGCCTTAAGCCTAGCCCGCACTTGTGCCCCGGCCTTAAGCCTAGCCCGCACTTGTGCCCCGGCCTTAAGCCTAGCCCGCACTTGTGCCCAGGCCTTAAGCCTAGCCCGCACTTGTGCCCAGGCCTTAAGCCTAGCCCGCACTTGTGCCCAGGCCTTAAGCCTAGCCCGCACTTGTGCCTAGGCCTTAAGCCTAGCCCACACTTGTGCCCATGCCTTAAGCCTAGCTGGCACTTGTGGCCTTTGCCTTGATCCTAGCCAGCACTGCACTTGTGCCCAGGCCTTAAGCCTAGCCTGCACTTGTGCCCAGGCCTTAAGCCTAGCCTGCACTTGTGCCCAGGCGTTAAGCCTAGCCCGCACTTGTGCCCCCTGCCTTGATCCTAGCCCGCTCTTGTGCCCCCTGCCGTGATCCTAGCCCGCACTTGTGCCCAGGCCTTAAGCCTAGCCCGCACTTGTGCCCAGGCCTTAAACCTAGCCCGCACTTGTGCCCCTGCCTTAAGCCTAGCCCGCACTTGTGCCCAGGCCTTAAGCCTAGCCTGCACTTGTGCCCAGGCCTTAAGCCTAGCCCGCACTTGTGCCCAGGCCTTAAGCCTAGCCCGCACTTGTGCCCAGGCCTTAAGCCTAGCCCGCACTTGTGCCCAGGCCTTAAGCCTAGCACGCACTTGTGCCCAGGCCTTAAGCCTAGCCCGCACTTGTGCCCAGGCCTTAAGCCTAGCCCGCACTTGTGCCCAGGCCTTAAGCCTAGCCCGCACTTGTGCCCAGGCCTTAAGCCTAGCCCGCACTTGTGCCCAGGCCTTAAGCCTAGCCCGCACTTGTGCCCAGGCGTTAAGCCTAGCCCGCACTTGTGCCCAGGCCTTAAGCCTAGCCCGCACTTGTGCCCAGGCCTTAAGCCTAGCCCGCACTTGTGCCCAGGCCTAAAGCCTAGCCCGCACTTGTGCCCAGGCCGTAAGCCTAGCCCGCACTTGTGCCCAGGCCTTAAGCCTAGCCCGCACTTGTGCCCCGGCCTTAAGCCTAGCCCGCACTTGTGCCCCGGCCTTAAGCTTAGCCCGCACTTGTGCCCAGGCCTTAAGCCTCGCCCGCACATGTGCCCCGGCCTTAAGCCTAGCCCGCACTTGTGCCCCGGCCTTAAGCCTAGCCCGCACTTGTGCCCCGGCCTTAAGCCTAGCCCGCACTTGTGCCCCGGCCTTAAGCCTAGCCCGCACTTGTGCCCCGGCCTTAAGCCGAGCCCGCACTTGTGCCCCGGCCTTAAGCCGAGCCCACACTTGTGTCCCGGCCTTAAGCCGAGCCCGCACTTGTGCCCCGGCCTTAAGCCGAGCCCGCACTTGTGCCCCGGCCTTAAGCCGAGCCCGCACTTGTGCCCCGGCCTTAAGCCGAGCCCGCACCAGTGCCCCTGCCTTAAGCCGAACCCGCACTTGTGCCCCTGCCTTAAGCCGAGCCCGCACTTGTGCCCCTGCCTTAATCCTAGCCCGCACTTGTGCCCCTGCCTTAAGCCTAGCCCGCACTTGTGCCCCTGCCTTAAGCCTAGCCCGCACTTGTGCCCAGGCCTTGAGCCTAGCACGCACTTGTGCCCAGGCCTTAAGCCTAGCCCGCACTTGTGCCCCGGCCTTAAGCCTAGCCCGCACTTGTGCCCCGGCCTTAAGCTTAGCCCGCACTTGTGCCCCGGCCTTAAGCTTAGCCCGCACTTGTGCCCAGGCCGTAAGCCTAGCCCGCACTTGTGCCCCGGCCTTAAGCCTAGCCCGCACTTGTGCCCCGGCCTTAAGCCGAGCCCGCACTTGTGCCCCGGCCTTAAGCCGAGCCCGCACTAGTGCCCTTGCCTTAAGCCTAGCCCGCACTTGTGCCCCGGCCTTAAGCCGAGCCCGCACTTGTGCCCCGGCCTTAAGCCGAGCCCGCACTAGTGCCCTTGCCTTAAGCCGAACCCGCACTTGTGCCCCTGCCTTAAGCCGAGCCCGCACTTGTGCCCCTGCCTTTATCCTAGCCCGCACTTGTGCCCCTGCCTTAAGCCTAGCCCGCACTTGTGCCCCAGCCTTAAGCCTAGCCCGCACTTGTGCCCCTGCCTTAAGCCTAGCCCGCACTTGTGCCCAGGCCTTAAGCCTAGCCCGCACTTGTGCCCAGGCCTTAAGCCTAGCCCGCACTTGTGACCAGGCCTTAAGCCTAGCCCGCACTTTTGCCCAGGCCTTAAGCCTAGCCCGCACTTGTGCCCAGGCCTTAAGCCTAGCCCGCACTTGTGCCCAGGCCTTAAGCCTAGCCCGCACTTGTGCCCAGGCCTAAAGCCTAGCCCGCACTTGTGCCCAGGCCTAAAGCCTAGCCCGCACTTGTGCCCAGGCCGTAAGCCTAGCCCGCACTTGTGCCCCGGCCTTAAGCCTAGCCCGCACTTGTGCCCCGGCCTTAAGCCTAGCCCGCACTTGTGCCCCGGCCTTAAGCCTAGCCCGCACTTGTACCCCGGCCTTAAGCTGAGCCCGCACTTGTGCCCCGGCCTGAAGCCGAGCCCACACTTGTGCCCCGGCCTTAAGCCGAGCCCGCACTTGTGCCCCGGCCTTAAGCCGAGCCCGCACTTGTGCCCCGGCCTTAAGCCGAGCCCGCACTTGTGCCCCGGCCTTAAGCCGAGCCCGCACTAGTGCCCTTGCCTTAAGCCGAACCCGCACTTGTGCCCCTGCCTTAAGCCGAGCCCGCACTTGTGCCCCTGCCTTAATCCTAGCCCGCACTTGTGCCCCTGCCTTAAGCCTAGCCCGCACTTGTGCCCCAGCCTTAAGCCTAGCCCGCACTTGTGCCCCTGCCTTAAGCCTAGCCCGCACTTGTGCCCAGGCCTTAAGCCTAGCCCGCACTTGTGCCCAGGCCTTAAGCCTAGCCCGCACTTTTGCCCAGGCCTTAAGCCTAGCCCGCACTTGTGCCCAGGCCTTAAGCCTAGCCCGCACTTGTGCCCAGGCCTTAAGCCTAGCCCGCACTTGTGCCCAGGCCTAAAGCCTAGCCCGCACTTGTGCCCAGGCCGTAAGCCTAGCCCGCACTTGTGCCCAGGCCTTTAGCCTAGCTGGCACTTGTGGCCTTTGCCTTGATCCTAGCCAGCACTGCACTTGTGCCCAGGCCTTAAGCCTAGCCTGCACTTGTGCCCAGGCCTTAAGCCTAGCCTGCACTTGTGCCCAGGCGTTAAGCCTAGCCCGCACTTGTGCCCCCTGCCTTGATCCTAGCCCGCACTTGTGCCCCCTGCCTTGATCCTAGCCCGCACTTGTGCCCAGGCCTTAAGCCTAGCCCGCACTTGTGCCCAGGCCTTAAGCCTAGCCCGCACTTGTGCCCCGGCCTTAAGCCTAGCCCGCACTTGTGCCCCGGCCTTAAGCCTAGCCCGCACTTGTGCCCAGGCCTTAAGCCTAGCCCGCACTTGTGCCCAGGCCTTAAGCCTAGCCCGCACTTGTGCCCAGGCCTTAAGCCTAGCCCGCACTTGTGCCTAGGCCTTAAGCCTAGCCCACACTTGTGCCCATGCCTTAAGCCTAGCTGGCACTTGTGGCCTTTGCCTTGATCCTAGCCAGCACTGCACTTGTGCCCAGGCCTTAAGCCTAGCCTGCACTTGTGCCCAGGCCTTAAGCCTAGCCTGCACTTGTGCCCAGGCGTTAAGCCTAGCCCGCACTTGTGCCCCCTGCCTTGATCCTAGCCCGCTCTTGTGCCCCCTGCCGTGATCCTAGCCCGCACTTGTGCCCAGGCCTTAAGCCTAGCCCGCACTTGTGCCCAGGCCTTAAACCTAGCCCGCACTTGTGCCCCTGCCTTAAGCCTAGCCCGCACTTGTGCCCAGGCCTTAAGCCTAGCCTGCACTTGTGCCCAGGCCTTAAGCCTAGCCCGCACTTGTGCCCAGGCCTTAAGCCTAGCCCGCACTTGTGCCCAGGCCTTAAGCCTAGCCCGCACTTGTGCCCAGGCCTTAAGCCTAGCACGCACTTGTGCCCAGGCCTTAAGCCTAGCCCGCACTTGTGCCCAGGCCTTAAGCCTAGCCCGCACTTGTGCCCAGGCCTTAAGCCTAGCCCGCACTTGTGCCCAGGCCTTAAGCCTAGCCCGCACTTGTGCCCAGGCCTTAAGCCTAGCCCGCACTTGTGCCCAGGCGTTAAGCCTAGCCCGCACTTGTGCCCAGGCCTTAAGCCTAGCCCGCACTTGTGCCCAGGCCTTAAGCCTAGCCCGCACTTGTGCCCAGGCCTAAAGCCTAGCCCGCACTTGTGCCCAGGCCGTAAGCCTAGCCCGCACTTGTGCCCAGGCCTTAAGCCTAGCCCGCACTTGTGCCCCGGCCTTAAGCCTAGCCCGCACTTGTGCCCCGGCCTTAAGCTTAGCCCGCACTTGTGCCCAGGCCTTAAGCCTAGCCCGCACTTGTGCCCCGGCCTTAAGCCTAGCCCGCACTTGTGCCCCGGCCTTAAGCCTAGCCCGCACTTGTGCCCCGGCCTTAAGCCTAGCCCGCACTTGTGCCCCGGCCTTAAGCCTAGCCCGCACTTGTGCCCCGGCCTTAAGCCGAGCCCGCACTTGTGCCCCGGCCTTAAGCCGAGCCCACACTTGTGTCCCGGCCTTAAGCCGAGCCCGCACTTGTGCCCCGGCCTTAAGCCGAGCCCGCACTTGTGCCCCGGCCTTAAGCCGAGCCCGCACTTGTGCCCCGGCCTTAAGCCGAGCCCGCACCAGTGCCCCTGCCTTAAGCCGAACCCGCACTTGTGCCCCTGCCTTAAGCCGAGCCCGCACTTGTGCCCCTGCCTTAATCCTAGCCCGCACTTGTGCCCCTGCCTTAAGCCTAGCCCGCACTTGTGCCCCTGCCTTAAGCCTAGCCAGCACTTGTGCCCAGGCCTTGAGCCTAGCACGCACTTGTGCCCAGGCCTTAAGCCTAGCCCGCACTTGTGCCCCGGCCTTAAGCCTAGCCCGCACTTGTGCCCCGGCCTTAAGCTTAGCCCGCACTTGTGCCCCGGCCTTAAGCTTAGCCCGCACTTGTGCCCAGGCCGTAAGCCTAGCCCGCACTTGTGCCCCGGCCTTAAGCCTAGCCCGCACTTGTGCCCCGGCCTTAAGCCGAGCCCGCACTTGTGCCCCGGCCTTAAGCCGAGCCCGCACTAGTGCCCTTGCCTTAAGCCTAGCCCGCACTTGTGCCCCGGCCTTAAGCCGAGCCCGCACTTGTGCCCCGGCCTTAAGCCGAGCCCGCACTAGTGCCCTTGCCTTAAGCCGAACCCGCACTTGTGCCCCTGCCTTAAGCCGAGCCCGCACTTGTGCCCCTGCCTTAATCCTAGCCCGCACTTGTGCCCCTGCCTTAAGCCTAGCCCGCACTTGTGCCCCAGCCTTAAGCCTAGCCCGCACTTGTGCCCCTGCCTTAAGCCTAGCCCGCACTTGTGCCCAGGCCTTAAGCCTAGCCCGCACTTGTGCCCAGGCCTTAAGCCTAGCCCGCACTTGTGACCAGGCCTTAAGCCTAGCCCGCACTTTTGCCCAGGCCTTAAGCCTAGCCCGCACTTGTGCCCAGGCCTTAAGCCTAGCCCGCACTTGTGCCCAGGCCTTAAGCCTAGCCCGCACTTGTGCCCAGGCCTAAAGCCTAGCCCGCACTTGTGCCCAGGCCGTAAGCCTAGCCCGCACTTGTGCCCATGCCTTAAGCCTAGCTGGCACTTGTGGCCCCTGCCTTGATCCTAGCCAGCACTGCACTTGTGCCCAGGCCTTAAGCCTAGCCCGCACTTGTGCCCAGGCCTTAAGCCTAGCCCGCACTTGTGCCCCCTGCCTTGATCCTAGCCCGCACTTGTGCCCCTGCCTTAAGCCTAGCCCGCACTTGTGCCCAGGCCTTAAGCCTAGCCCGCACTTGTGCCCAGGCTTTAAGCCTAGCCCGCACTTGTGCCCAGGCCTTAAGCCTAGCCCGCACTTGTGCCCAGGCCTTAAGCCTAGCACGCACTTGTGCCCAGGCCTTAAGCCTAGCCCGCACTTGTGCCCCGGCCTTAAGCCTAGCCCGAACTTGTGCCCCGGCCTTAAGCTTAGCCCGCACTTGTGCCCCGGCCTTAAGCTTAGCCCGCACTTGTGCCCAGGCCTTAAGCCTAGCCCGCACTTGTGCCCCGGCCTTAAGCCTAGCCCGCACTTGTGCCCCGGCCTTAAGCCTAGCCCGCACTTGTGCCCCGGCCTTAAGCCTAGCCCGCACTTGTGCCCCGGCCTTAAGCCTAGCCCGCACTTGTGCCCCGGCCTTAAGCCGAGCCCGCACTTGTGCCCCGGCCTTAAGCCGAGCCCGCACTTGTGCCCCGGCCTTAAGCCGAGCCCGCACTTGTGCCCCGGCCTTAAGCCGAGCCCGCACTTGTGCCCCGGCCTTAAGCCGAGCCCGCACTTGTGCCCCGGCCTTAAGCCGAGCCCGCACCAGTGCCCCTGCCTTAAGCCGAACCCGCACTTGTGCCCCTGCCTTAAGCCGAGCCCGCACTTGTGCCCCTGCCTTAATCCTAGCCCGCACTTGTGCCCCTGCCTTAAGCCTAGAACGCACTTGTGCCCCTGCCTTAAGCCTAGCCCGCACTTGTGCCCAGGCCTTGAGCCTAGCACGCACTTGTGCCCAGGCCTTAAGCCTAGCCCGCACTTGTGCCCCGGCCTTAAGCCTAGCCCGCACTTGTGCCCCGGCCTTAAGCTTAGCCCGCACTTGTGCCCAGGCCTTAAGCCTAGCCTGCACTTGTGCCCAGGCCTTAAGCCTAGCCTGCACTTGTGCCCAGGCCTTAAGCCTAGCCCGCACTTGTGCCCAGGCCTTGAGCCTAGCACGCACTTGTGCCCAGGCCTTAAGCCTAGCCCGCACTTGTGCCCCGGCCTTAAGCCTAGCCCGCACTTGTGCCCCGGCCTTAAGCTTAGCCCGCACTTGTGCCCCGGCCTTAAGCTTAGCCCGCACTTGTGCCCAGGCCTTAAGCCTAGCCCGCACTTGTGCCCCGGCCTTAAGCCTAGCCCGCACTTGTGCCCCGGCCTTAAGCCTAGCCCGCACTTGTGCCCCGGCCTTAAGCCTAGCCCGCACTTGTACCCCGGCCTTAAGCTGAGCCCGCACTTGTGCCCCGGCCTGAAGCCGAGCCCACACTTGTGCCCCGGCCTTAAGCCGAGCCCGCACTTGTGCCCCGGCCTTAAGCCGAGCCCGCACTTGTGCCCCGGCCTTAAGCCGAGCCCGCACTTGTGCCCCGGCCTTAAGCCGAGCCCGCACTAGTGCCCTTGCCTTAAGCCGAACCTGCACTTGTGCCCCTGCCTTAAGCCGAGCCCGCACTTGTGCCCCTGCCTTAATCCTAGCCCGCACTTGTGCCCCTGCCTTAAGCCTAGCCCGCACTTGTGCCCCAGCCTTAAGCCTAGCCCGCACTTGTGCCCCTGCCTTAAGCCGAGCCCGCACTTGTGCCCCTGCCTTAATCCTAGCCCGCACTTGTGCCCCTGCCTTAAGCCTAGAACGCACTTGTGCCCCTGCCTTAAGCCTAGCCCGCACTTGTGCCCAGGCCTTGAGCCTAGCACGCACTTGTGCCCAGGCCTTAAGCCTAGCCCGCACTTGTGCCCCGGCCTTAAGCCTAGCCCGCACTTGTGCCCCGGCCTTAAGCTTAGCCCGCACTTGTGCCCAGGCCTTAAGCCTAGCCTGCACTTGTGCCCAGGCCTTAAGCCTAGCCTGCACTTGTGCCCAGGCCTTAAGCCTAGCCCGCACTTGTGCCCAGGCCTTGAGCCTAGCACGCACTTGTGCCCAGGCCTTAAGCCTAGCCCGCACTTGTGCCCCGGCCTTAAGCCTAGCCCGCACTTGTGCCCCGGCCTTAAGCTTAGCCCGCACTTGTGCCCCGGCCTTAAGCTTAGCCCGCACTTGTGCCCAGGCCTTAAGCCTAGCCCGCACTTGTGCCCCGGCCTTAAGCCTAGCCCGCACTTGTGCCCCGGCCTTAAGCCTAGCCCGCACTTGTGCCCCGGCCTTAAGCCTAGCCCGCACTTGTACCCCGGCCTTAAGCTGAGCCCGCACTTGTGCCCCGGCCTGAAGCCGAGCCCACACTTGTGCCCCGGCCTTAAGCCGAGCCCGCACTTGTGCCCCGGCCTTAAGCCGAGCCCGCACTTGTGCCCCGGCCTTAAGCCGAGCCCGCACTTGTGCCCCGGCCTTAAGCCGAGCCCGCACTAGTGCCCTTGCCTTAAGCCGAACCCGCACTTGTGCCCCTGCCTTAAGCCGAGCCCGCACTTGTGCCCCTGCCTTAATCCTAGCCCGCACTTGTGCCCCTGCCTTAAGCCTAGCCCGCACTTGTGCCCCGGCCTTAAGCCTAGCCCGCACTTGTGCCCCGGCCTTAAGCTTAGCCCGCACTTGTGCCCCGGCCTTAAGCTTAGCCCGCACTTGTGCCCAGGCCGTAAGCCTAGCCCGCACTTGTGCCCCGGCCTTAAGCCTAGCCCGCACTTGTGCCCCGGCCTTAAGCCGAGCCCGCACTTGTGCCCCGGCCTTAAGCCGAGCCCGCACTAGTGCCCTTGCCTTAAGCCGAACCCGCACTTGTGCCCCTGCCTTAAGCCGAGCCCGCACTTGTGCCCCTGCCTTAATCCTAGCCCGCACTTGTGCCCCTGCCTTAAGCCTAGCCCGCACTTGTGCCCCAGCCTTAAGCCGAGCCCGCACTTGTGCCCCTGCCTTAAGCCTAGCCCGCACTTGTGCCCAGGCCTTAAGCCTAGCCCGCACTTGTGCCCAGGCCTTAAGCCTAGCCCGCACTTGTGCCCAGGCCTTAAGCCTAGCCCGCACTTTTGCCCAGGCCTTAAGCCTAGCCCGCACTTGTGCCCAGGCCTTAAGCCTAGCCCGCACTTGTGCCCCGGCCTTAAGCCGAGCCCGCACTTGTGCCCCGGCCTTAAGCCGAGCCCGCACTTGTGCCCCGGCCTTAAGCCGAGCCCGCACTAGTGCCCTTGCCTTAAGCCGAACCCGCACTTGTGCCCCTGCCTTAAGCCGAGCCCGCACTTGTGCCCCTGCCTTAATCCTAGCCCGCACTTGTGCCCCTGCCTTAAGCCTAGCCCGCACTTGTGCCCCGGCCTTAAGCCTAGCCCGCACTTGTGCCCCGGCCTTAAGCTTAGCCCGCACTTGTGCCCCGGCCTTAAGCCGAGCCCGCACTTGTGCCCCGGCCTTAAGCCGAGCCCGCACCAGTGCCCCTGCCTTAAGCCGAACCCGCACTTGTGCCCCTGCCTTAAGCCGAGCCCGCACTTGTGCCCCTGCCTTAATCCTAGCCCGCACTTGTGCCCCTGCCTTAAGCCTAGAACGCACTTGTGCCCCTGCCTTAAGCCTAGCCCGCACTTGTGCCCAGGCCTTGAGCCTAGCACGCACTTGTGCCCAGGCCTTAAGCCTAGCCCGCACTTGTGCCCCGGCCTTAAGCCTAGCCCGCACTTGTGCCCCGGCCTTAAGCTTAGCCCGCACTTGTGCCCAGGCCTTAAGCCTAGCCTGCACTTGTGCCCAGGCCTTAAGCCTAGCCTGCACTTGTGCCCAGGCCTTAAGCCTAGCCCGCACTTGTGCCCAGGCCTTGAGCCTAGCACGCACTTGTGCCCAGGCCTTAAGCCTAGCCCGCACTTGTGCCCCGGCCTTAAGCCTAGCCCGCACTTGTGCCCCGGCCTTAAGCTTAGCCCGCACTTGTGACCCGGCCTTAAGCTTAGCCCGCACTTGTGCCCAGGCCTTAAGCCTAGCCCGCACTTGTGCCCCGGCCTTAAGCCTAGCCCGCACTTGTGCCCCGGCCTTAAGCCTAGCCCGCACTTGTGCCCCGGCCTTAAGCCTAGCCCGCACTTGTACCCCGGCCTTAAGCTGAGCCCGCACTTGTGCCCCGGCCTGAAGCCGAGCCCACACTTGTGCCCCGGCCTTAAGCCGAGCCCGCACTTGTGCCCCGGCCTTAAGCCGAGCCCGCACTTGTGCCCCGGCCTTAAGCCGAGCCCGCACTTGTGCCCCGGCCTTAAGCCGAGCCCGCACTAGTGCCCTTGCCTTAAGCCGAACCCGCACTTGTGCCCCTGCCTTAAGCCGAGCCCGCACTTGTGCCCCTGCCTTAATCCTAGCCCGCACTTGTGCCCCTGCCTTAAGCCTAGCCCGCACTTGTGCCCCAGCCTTAAGCCTAGCCCGCACTTGTGCCCCTGCCTTAAGCCTAGCCCGCACTTGTGCCCAGGCCTTAAGCCTAGCCCGCACTTGTGCCCAGGCCTTAAGCCTAGCCCGCACTTTTGCCCAGGCCTTAAGCCTAGCCCGCACTTGTGCCCAGGCCTTAAGCCTAGCCCGCACTTGTGCCCAGGCCTTAAGCCTAGCCCGCACTTGTGCCCAGGCCTAAAGCCTAGCCCGCACTTGTGCCCAGGCCGTAAGCCTAGCCCGCACTTGTGCCCAGGCCTTTAGCCTAGCCCGCACTTGTGCCCAGGCCTAAAGCCTAGCCCGCACTTGTGCCCAGGCCTTAAGCCTAGCCCGCACTTGTGCCCAGGCCTTAAGCCTAGCCCGCACTTGTGCCCCGGCCTTAAGCCTAGCCCGCACTTGTGCCCCGGCCTTAAGCTTAGCCCGCACTTGTGCCCAGGCCTTAAGCCTAGCCCGCACTTGTGCCCAGGCCTTAAGCCTAGCCCGCACTTGTGCCCCGGCCTTAAGCCTAGCCCGCACTTGTGCCCCGGCCTTAAGCCTAGCCCGCACTTGTGCCCAGGCCTTAAACCTAGCCCGCACTTGTGCCCAGGCCTTAAGCCTAGCCCGCACTTGTGCCCAGGCCTTAAGCCTAGCCCGCACTTGTGCCTAGGCCTTAAGCCTAGCCCACACTTGTGCCCATGCCTTAAGCCTAGCTGGCACTTGTGGCCTTTGCCTTGATCCTAGCCAGCACTGCACTTGTGCCCAGGCCTTAAGCCTAGCCTGCACTTGTGCCCAGGCCTTAAGCCTAGCCTGCACTTGTGCCCAGGCGTTAAGCCTAGCCCGCACTTGTGCCCCCTGCCTTGATCCTAGCCCGCACTTGTGCCCCCTGCCTTGATCCTAGCCCGCACTTGTGCCCAGGCCTTAAGCCTAGCCCGCACTTGTGCCCAGGCCTTAAGCCTAGCCCGCACTTGTGCCCCGGCCTTAAGCCTAGCCCGCACTTGTGCCCCGGCCTTAAGCCTAGCCCGCACTTGTGCCCAGGCCTTAAGCCTAGCCCGCACTTGTGCCCAGGCCTTAAGCCTAGCCCGCACTTGTGCCCAGGCCTTAAGCCTAGCCCGCACTTGTGCCTAGGCCTTAAGCCTAGCCCACACTTGTGCCCATGCCTTAAGCCTAGCTGGCACTTGTGGCCTTTGCCTTGATCCTAGCCAGCACTGCACTTGTGCCCAGGCCTTAAGCCTAGCCTGCACTTGTGCCCAGGCCTTAAGCCTAGCCTGCACTTGTGCCCAGGCGTTAAGCCTAGCCCGCACTTGTGCCCCCTGCCTTGATCCTAGCCCGCACTTGTGCCCCCTGCCGTGATCCTAGCCCGCACTTGTGCCCAGGCCTTAAGCCTAGCCCGCACTTGTGCCCAGGCCTTAAACCTAGCCCGCACTTGTGCCCCTGCCTTAAGCCTAGCCCGCACTTGTGCCCAGGCCTTAAGCCTAGCCTGCACTTGTGCCCAGGCCTTAAGCCTAGCCCGCACTTGTGCCCAGGCCTTAAGCCTAGCCCGCACTTGTGCCCAGGCCTTAAGCCTAGCCCGCACTTGTGCCCAGGCCTTAAGCCTAGCACGCACTTGTGCCCAGGCCTTAAGCCTAGCCCGCACTTGTGCCCAGGCCTTAAGCCTAGCCCGCACTTGTGCCCAGGCCTTAAGCCTAGCCCGCACTTGTGCCCATGCCTTAAGCCTAGCTGGCACTTGTGGCCCCTGCCTTGATCCTAGCCAGCACTGCACTTGTGCCCAGGCCTTAAGCCTAGCCCGCACTTGTGCCCAGGCCTTAAGCCTAGCCCGCACTTGTGCCCCCTGCCTTGATCCTAGCCCGCACTTGTGCCCCTGCCTTAAGCCTAGCCCGCACTTGTGCCCAGGCCTTAAGCCTAGCCCGCACTTGTGCCCAGGCTTTAAGCCTAGCCCGCACTTGTGCCCAGGCCTTAAGCCTAGCCCGCACTTGTGCCCAGGCCTTAAGCCTAGCACGCACTTGTGCCCAGGCCTTAAGCCTAGCCCGCACTTGTGCCCCGGCCTTAAGCCTAGCCCGAACTTGTGCCCCGGCCTTAAGCTTAGCCCGCACTTGTGCCCCGGCCTTAAGCTTAGCCCGCACTTGTGCCCAGGCCTTAAGCCTAGCCCGCACTTGTGCCCCGGCCTTAAGCCTAGCCCGCACTTGTGCCCCGGCCTTAAGCCTAGCCCGCACTTGTGCCCCGGCCTTAAGCCTAGCCCGCACTTGTGCCCCGGCCTTAAGCCTAGCCCGCACTTGTGCCCCGGCCTTAAGCCGAGCCCGCACTTGTGCCCCGGCCTTAAGCCGAGCCCGCACTTGTGCCCCGGCCTTAAGCCGAGCCCGCACTTGTGCCCCGGCCTTAAGCCGAGCCCGCACTTGTGCCCCGGCCTTAAGCCGAGCCCGCACTTGTGCCCCGGCCTTAAGCCGAGCCCGCACCAGTGCCCCTGCCTTAAGCCGAACCCGCACTTGTGCCCCTGCCTTAAGCCGAGCCCGCACTTGTGCCCCTGCCTTAATCCTAGCCCGCACTTGTGCCCCTGCCTTAAGCCTAGAACGCACTTGTGCCCCTGCCTTAAGCCTAGCCCGCACTTGTGCCCAGGCCTTGAGCCTAGCACGCACTTGTGCCCAGGCCTTAAGCCTAGCCCGCACTTGTGCCCCGGCCTTAAGCCTAGCCCGCACTTGTGCCCCGGCCTTAAGCTTAGCCCGCACTTGTGCCCAGGCCTTAAGCCTAGCCTGCACTTGTGCCCAGGCCTTAAGCCTAGCCTGCACTTGTGCCCAGGCCTTAAGCCTAGCCCGCACTTGTGCCCAGGCCTTGAGCCTAGCACGCACTTGTGCCCAGGCCTTAAGCCTAGCCCGCACTTGTGCCCCGGCCTTAAGCCTAGCCCGCACTTGTGCCCCGGCCTTAAGCTTAGCCCGCACTTGTGCCCCGGCCTTAAGCTTAGCCCGCACTTGTGCCCAGGCCTTAAGCCTAGCCCGCACTTGTGCCCCGGCCTTAAGCCTAGCCCGCACTTGTGCCCCGGCCTTAAGCCTAGCCCGCACTTGTGCCCCGGCCTTAAGCTTAGCCCGCACTTGTGCCCCGGCCTTAAGCTTAGCCCGCACTTGTGCCCAGGCCTTAAGCCTAGCCCGCACTTGTGCCCCGGCCTTAAGCCTAGCCCGCACTTGTGCCCCGGCCTTAAGCCTAGCCCGCACTTGTGCCCCGGCCTTAAGCCTAGCCCGCACTTGTACCCCGGCCTTAAGCTGAGCCCGCACTTGTGCCCCGGCCTGAAGCCGAGCCCACACTTGTGCCCCGGCCTTAAGCCGAGCCCGCACTTGTGCCCCGGCCTTAAGCCGAGCCCGCACTTGTGCCCCGGCCTTAAGCCGAGCCCGCACTTGTGCCCCGGCCTTAAGCCGAGCCCGCACTAGTGCCCTTGCCTTAAGCCGAACCCGCACTTGTGCCCCTGCCTTAAGCCGAGCCCGCACTTGTGCCCCTGCCTTAATCCTAGCCCGCACTTGTGCCCCTGCCTTAAGCCTAGCCCGCACTTGTGCCCCAGCCTTAAGCCTAGCCCGCACTTGTGCCCCTGCCTTAAGCCTAGCCCGCACTTGTGCCCAGGCCTTAAGCCTAGCCCGCACTTGTGCCCAGGCCTTAAGCCTAGCCCGCACTTTTGCCCAGGCCTTAAGCCTAGCCCGCACTTGTGCCCAGGCCTTAAGCCTAGCCCGCACTTGTGCCCAGGCCTTAAGCCTAGCCCGCACTTGTGCCCAGGCCTAAAGCCTAGCCCGCACTTGTGCCCAGGCCGTAAGCCTAGCCCGCACTTGTGCCCAGGCCTTTAGCCTAGCCCGCACTTGTGCCCAGGCCTAAAGCCTAGCCCGCACTTGTGCCCAGGCCTTAAGCCTAGCCCGCACTTGTGCCCAGGCCTTAAGCCTAGCCCGCACTTGTGCCCCGGCCTTAAGCCTAGCCCACACTTGTGCCCCGGCCTTAAGCTTAGCCCGCACTTGTGCCCAGGCCTTAAGCCTAGCCCGCACTTGTGCCCAGGCCTTAAGCCTAGCCCGCACTTGTGCCCCGGCCTTAAGCCTAGCCCGCACTTGTGCCCCGGCCTTAAGCCTAGCCCGCACTTGTGCCCAGGCCTTAAACCTAGCCCGCACTTGTGCCCAGGCCTTAAGCCTAGCCCGCACTTGTGCCCAGGCCTTAAGCCTAGCCCGCACTTGTGCCTAGGCCTTAAGCCTAGCCCACACTTGTGCCCATGCCTTAAGCCTAGCTGGCACTTGTGGCCTTTGCCTTGATCCTAGCCAGCACTGCACTTGTGCCCAGGCCTTAAGCCTAGCCTGCACTTGTGCCCAGGCCTTAAGCCTAGCCTGCACTTGTGCCCAGGCGTTAAGCCTAGCCCGCACTTGTGCCCCCTGCCTTGATCCTAGCCCGCACTTGTGCCCCCTGCCTTGATCCTAGCCCGCACTTGTGCCCAGGCCTTAAGCCTAGCCCGCACTTGTGCCCAGGCCTTAAGCCTAGCCCGCACTTGTGCCCCGGCCTTAAGCCTAGCCCGCACTTGTGCCCCGGCCTTAAGCCTAGCCCGCACTTGTGCCCAGGCCTTAAGCCTAGCCCGCACTTGTGCCCAGGCCTTAAGCCTAGCCCGCACTTGTGCCCAGGCCTTAAGCCTAGCCCGCACTTGTGCCTAGGCCTTAAGCCTAGCCCACACTTGTGCCCATGCCTTAAGCCTAGCTGGCACTTGTGGCCTTTGCCTTGATCCTAGCCAGCACTGCACTTGTGCCCAGGCCTTAAGCCTAGCCTGCACTTGTGCCCAGGCCTTAAGCCTAGCCTGCACTTGTGCCCAGGCGTTAAGCCTAGCCCGCACTTGTGCCCCCTGCCTTGATCCTAGCCCGCACTTGTGCCCCCTGCCGTGATCCTAGCCCGCACTTGTGCCCAGGCCTTAAGCCTAGCCCGCACTTGTGCCCAGGCCTTAAACCTAGCCCGCACTTGTGCCCCTGCCTTAAGCCTAGCCCGCACTTGTGCCCAGGCCTTAAGCCTAGCCTGCACTTGTGCCCAGGCCTTAAGCCTAGCCCGCACTTGTGCCCAGGCCTTAAGCCTAGCCCGCACTTGTGCCCAGGCCTTAAGCCTAGCCCGCACTTGTGCCCAGGCCTTAAGCCTAGCACGCACTTGTGCCCAGGCCTTAAGCCTAGCCCGCACTTGTGCCCAGGCCTTAAGCCTAGCCCGCACTTGTGCCCAGGCCTTAAGCCTAGCCCGCACTTGTGCCCATGCCTTAAGCCTAGCTGGCACTTGTGGCCCCTGCCTTGATCCTAGCCAGCACTGCACTTGTGCCCAGGCCTTAAGCCTAGCCCGCACTTGTGCCCAGGCCTTAAGCCTAGCCCGCACTTGTGCCCCCTGCCTTGATCCTAGCCCGCACTTGTGCCCCTGCCTTAAGCCTAGCCCGCACTTGTGCCCAGGCCTTAAGCCTAGCCCGCACTTGTGCCCAGGCTTTAAGCCTAGCCCGCACTTGTGCCCAGGCCTTAAGCCTAGCCCGCACTTGTGCCCAGGCCTTAAGCCTAGCACGCACTTGTGCCCAGGCCTTAAGCCTAGCCCGCACTTGTGCCCCGGCCTTAAGCCTAGCCCGAACTTGTGCCCCGGCCTTAAGCTTAGCCCGCACTTGTGCCCCGGCCTTAAGCTTAGCCCGCACTTGTGCCCAGGCCTTAAGCCTAGCCCGCACTTGTGCCCCGGCCTTAAGCCTAGCCCGCACTTGTGCCCCGGCCTTAAGCCTAGCCCGCACTTGTGCCCCGGCCTTAAGCCTAGCCCGCACTTGTGCCCCGGCCTTAAGCCTAGCCCGCACTTGTGCCCCGGCCTTAAGCCGAGCCCGCACTTGTGCCCCGGCCTTAAGCCGAGCCCGCACTTGTGCCCCGGCCTTAAGCCGAGCCCGCACTTGTGCCCCGGCCTTAAGCCGAGCCCGCACTTGTGCCCCGGCCTTAAGCCGAGCCCGCACTTGTGCCCCGGCCTTAAGCCGAGCCCGCACCAGTGCCCCTGCCTTAAGCCGAACCCGCACTTGTGCCCCTGCCTTAAGCCGAGCCCGCACTTGTGCCCCTGCCTTAATCCTAGCCCGCACTTGTGCCCCTGCCTTAAGCCTAGAACGCACTTGTGCCCCTGCCTTAAGCCTAGCCCGCACTTGTGCCCAGGCCTTGAGCCTAGCACGCACTTGTGCCCAGGCCTTAAGCCTAGCCCGCACTTGTGCCCCGGCCTTAAGCCTAGCCCGCACTTGTGCCCCGGCCTTAAGCTTAGCCCGCACTTGTGCCCAGGCCTTAAGCCTAGCCTGCACTTGTGCCCAGGCCTTAAGCCTAGCCTGCACTTGTGCCCAGGCCTTAAGCCTAGCCCGCACTTGTGCCCAGGCCTTGAGCCTAGCACGCACTTGTGCCCAGGCCTTAAGCCTAGCCCGCACTTGTGCCCCGGCCTTAAGCCTAGCCCGCACTTGTGCCCCGGCCTTAAGCTTAGCCCGCACTTGTGCCCCGGCCTTAAGCTTAGCCCGCACTTGTGCCCAGGCCTTAAGCCTAGCCCGCACTTGTGCCCCGGCCTTAAGCCTAGCCCGCACTTGTGCCCCGGCCTTAAGCCTAGCCCGCACTTGTGCCCCGGCCTTAAGCCTAGCCCGCACTTGTACCCCGGCCTTAAGCTGAGCCCGCACTTGTGCCCCGGCCTGAAGCCGAGCCCACACTTGTGCCCCGGCCTTAAGCCGAGCCCGCACTTGTGCCCCGGCCTTAAGCCGAGCCCGCACTTGTGCCCCGGCCTTAAGCCGAGCCCGCACTTGTGCCCCGGCCTTAAGCCGAGCCCGCACTAGTGCCCTTGCCTTAAGCCGAACCCGCACTTGTGCCCCTGCCTTAAGCCGAGCCCGCACTTGTGCCCCTGCCTTAATCCTAGCCCGCACTTGTGCCCCTGCCTTAAGCCTAGCCCGCACTTGTGCCCCAGCCTTAAGCCTAGCCCGCACTTGTGCCCCTGCCTTAAGCCGAGCCCGCACTTGTGCCCCTGCCTTAATCCTAGCCCGCACTTGTGCCCCTGCCTTAAGCCTAGAACGCACTTGTGCCCCTGCCTTAAGCCTAGCCCGCACTTGTGCCCAGGCCTTGAGCCTAGCACGCACTTGTGCCCAGGCCTTAAGCCTAGCCCGCACTTGTGCCCCGGCCTTAAGCCTAGCCCGCACTTGTGCCCCGGCCTTAAGCTTAGCCCGCACTTGTGCCCAGGCCTTAAGCCTAGCCTGCACTTGTGCCCAGGCCTTAAGCCTAGCCTGCACTTGTGCCCAGGCCTTAAGCCTAGCCCGCACTTGTGCCCAGGCCTTGAGCCTAGCACGCACTTGTGCCCAGGCCTTAAGCCTAGCCCGCACTTGTGCCCCGGCCTTAAGCCTAGCCCGCACTTGTGCCCCGGCCTTAAGCTTAGCCCGCACTTGTGCCCCGGCCTTAAGCTTAGCCCGCACTTGTGCCCAGGCCTTAAGCCTAGCCCGCACTTGTGCCCCGGCCTTAAGCCTAGCCCGCACTTGTGCCCCGGCCTTAAGCCTAGCCCGCACTTGTGCCCCGGCCTTAAGCCTAGCCCGCACTTGTACCCCGGCCTTAAGCTGAGCCCGCACTTGTGCCCCGGCCTGAAGCCGAGCCCACACTTGTGCCCCGGCCTTAAGCCGAGCCCGCACTTGTGCCCCGGCCTTAAGCCGAGCCCGCACTTGTGCCCCGGCCTTAAGCCGAGCCCGCACTTGTGCCCCGGCCTTAAGCCGAGCCCGCACTAGTGCCCTTGCCTTAAGCCGAACCCGCACTTGTGCCCCTGCCTTAAGCCGAGCCCGCACTTGTGCCCCTGCCTTAATCCTAGCCCGCACTTGTGCCCCTGCCTTAAGCCTAGCCCGCACTTGTGCCCCGGCCTTAAGCCTAGCCCGCACTTGTGCCCCGGCCTTAAGCTTAGCCCGCACTTGTGCCCCGGCCTTAAGCTTAGCCCGCACTTGTGCCCAGGCCGTAAGCCTAGCCCGCACTTGTGCCCCGGCCTTAAGCCTAGCCCGCACTTGTGCCCCGGCCTTAAGCCGAGCCCGCACTTGTGCCCCGGCCTTAAGCCGAGCCCGCACTAGTGCCCTTGCCTTAAGCCGAACCCGCACTTGTGCCCCTGCCTTAAGCCGAGCCCGCACTTGTGCCCCTGCCTTAATCCTAGCCCGCACTTGTGCCCCTGCCTTAAGCCTAGCCCGCACTTGTGCCCCAGCCTTAAGCCTAGCCCGCACTTGTGCCCCTGCCTTAAGCCTAGCCCGCACTTGTGCCCAGGCCTTAAGCCTAGCCCGCACTTGTGCCCAGGCCTTAAGCCTAGCCCGCACTTGTGCCCAGGCCTTAAGCCTAGCCCGCACTTTTGCCCAGGCCTTAAGCCTAGCCCGCACTTGTGCCCAGGCCTTAAGCCTAGCCCGCACTTGTGCCCCGGCCTTAAGCCGAGCCCGCACTTGTGCCCCGGCCTTAAGCCGAGCCCGCACTTGTGCCCCGGCCTTAAGCCGAGCCCGCACTAGTGCCCTTGCCTTAAGCCGAACCCGCACTTGTGCCCCTGCCTTAAGCCGAGCCCGCACTTGTGCCCCTGCCTTAATCCTAGCCCGCACTTGTGCCCCTGCCTTAAGCCTAGCCCGCACTTGTGCCCCGGCCTTAAGCCTAGCCCGCACTTGTGCCCCGGCCTTAAGCTTAGCCCGCACTTGTGCCCCGGCCTTAAGCCGAGCCCGCACTTGTGCCCCGGCCTTAAGCCTAGCCCGCACTTGTGCCCAGGCCTTAAGCCTAGCCCGCACTTGTGCCCAGGCCTTAAGCCTAGCCCGCACTTGTGACCAGGCCTTAAGCCTAGCCCGCACTTTTGCCCAGGCCTTAAGCCTAGCCCGCACTTGTGCCCAGGCCTTAAGCCTAGCCCGCACTTGTGCCCAGGCCTTAAGCCTAGCCCGCACTTGTGCCCAGGCCTAAAGCCTAGCCCGCACTTGTGCCCAGGCCTAAAGCCTAGCCCGCACTTGTGCCCAGGCCGTAAGCCTAGCCCGCACTTGTGCCCCGGCCTTAAGCCTAGCCCGCACTTGTGCCCCGGCCTTAAGCCTAGCCCGCACTTGTGCCCCGGCCTTAAGCCTAGCCCGCACTTGTACCCCGGCCTTAAGCTGAGCCCGCACTTGTGCCCCGGCCTGAAGCCGAGCCCACACTTGTGCCCCGGCCTTAAGCCGAGCCCGCACTTGTGCCCCGGCCTTAAGCCGAGCCCGCACTTGTGCCCCGGCCTTAAGCCGAGCCCGCACTTGTGCCCCGGCCTTAAGCCGAGCCCGCACTAGTGCCCTTGCCTTAAGCCGAACCCGCACTTGTGCCCCTGCCTTAAGCCGAGCCCGCACTTGTGCCCCTGCCTTAATCCTAGCCCGCACTTGTGCCCCTGCCTTAAGCCTAGCCCGCACTTGTGCCCCAGCCTTAAGCCTAGCCCGCACTTGTGCCCCTGCCTTAAGCCTAGCCCGCACTTGTGCCCAGGCCTTAAGCCTAGCCCGCACTTGTGCCCAGGCCTTAAGCCTAGCCCGCACTTTTGCCCAGGCCTTAAGCCTAGCCCGCACTTGTGCCCAGGCCTTAAGCCTAGCCCGCACTTGTGCCCAGGCCTTAAGCCTAGCCCGCACTTGTGCCCAGGCCTAAAGCCTAGCCCGCACTTGTGCCCAGGCCGTAAGCCTAGCCCGCACTTGTGCCCAGGCCTTTAGCCTAGCTGGCACTTGTGGCCTTTGCCTTGATCCTAGCCAGCACTGCACTTGTGCCCAGGCCTTAAGCCTAGCCTGCACTTGTGCCCAGGCCTTAAGCCTAGCCTGCACTTGTGCCCAGGCGTTAAGCCTAGCCCGCACTTGTGCCCCCTGCCTTGATCCTAGCCCGCACTTGTGCCCCCTGCCTTGATCCTAGCCCGCACTTGTGCCCAGGCCTTAAGCCTAGCCCGCACTTGTGCCCAGGCCTTAAGCCTAGCCCGCACTTGTGCCCCGGCCTTAAGCCTAGCCCGCACTTGTGCCCCGGCCTTAAGCCTAGCCCGCACTTGTGCCCAGGCCTTAAGCCTAGCCCGCACTTGTGCCCAGGCCTTAAGCCTAGCCCGCACTTGTGCCCAGGCCTTAAGCCTAGCCCGCACTTGTGCCTAGGCCTTAAGCCTAGCCCACACTTGTGCCCATGCCTTAAGCCTAGCTGGCACTTGTGGCCTTTGCCTTGATCCTAGCCAGCACTGCACTTGTGCCCAGGCCTTAAGCCTAGCCTGCACTTGTGCCCAGGCCTTAAGCCTAGCCTGCACTTGTGCCCAGGCGTTAAGCCTAGCCCGCACTTGTGCCCCCTGCCTTGATCCTAGCCCGCTCTTGTGCCCCCTGCCGTGATCCTAGCCCGCACTTGTGCCCAGGCCTTAAGCCTAGCCCGCACTTGTGCCCAGGCCTTAAACCTAGCCCGCACTTGTGCCCCTGCCTTAAGCCTAGCCCGCACTTGTGCCCAGGCCTTAAGCCTAGCCTGCACTTGTGCCCAGGCCTTAAGCCTAGCCCGCACTTGTGCCCAGGCCTTAAGCCTAGCCCGCACTTGTGCCCAGGCCTTAAGCCTAGCCCGCACTTGTGCCCAGGCCTTAAGCCTAGCACGCACTTGTGCCCAGGCCTTAAGCCTAGCCCGCACTTGTGCCCAGGCCTTAAGCCTAGCCCGCACTTGTGCCCAGGCCTTAAGCCTAGCCCGCACTTGTGCCCAGGCCTTAAGCCTAGCCCGCACTTGTGCCCAGGCCTTAAGCCTAGCCCGCACTTGTGCCCAGGCGTTAAGCCTAGCCCGCACTTGTGCCCAGGCCTTAAGCCTAGCCCGCACTTGTGCCCAGGCCTTAAGCCTAGCCCGCACTTGTGCCCAGGCCTAAAGCCTAGCCCGCACTTGTGCCCAGGCCGTAAGCCTAGCCCGCACTTGTGCCCAGGCCTTAAGCCTAGCCCGCACTTGTGCCCCGGCCTTAAGCCTAGCCCGCACTTGTGCCCCGGCCTTAAGCTTAGCCCGCACTTGTGCCCAGGCCTTAAGCCTAGCCCGCACTTGTGCCCCGGCCTTAAGCCTAGCCCGCACTTGTGCCCCGGCCTTAAGCCTAGCCCGCACTTGTGCCCCGGCCTTAAGCCTAGCCCGCACTTGTGCCCCGGCCTTAAGCCTAGCCCGCACTTGTGCCCCGGCCTTAAGCCGAGCCCGCACTTGTGCCCCGGCCTTAAGCCGAGCCCACACTTGTGTCCCGGCCTTAAGCCGAGCCCGCACTTGTGCCCCGGCCTTAAGCCGAGCCCGCACTTGTGCCCCGGCCTTAAGCCGAGCCCGCACTTGTGCCCCGGCCTTAAGCCGAGCCCGCACCAGTGCCCCTGCCTTAAGCCGAACCCGCACTTGTGCCCCTGCCTTAAGCCGAGCCCGCACTTGTGCCCCTGCCTTAATCCTAGCCCGCACTTGTGCCCCTGCCTTAAGCCTAGCCCGCACTTGTGCCCCTGCCTTAAGCCTAGCCCGCACTTGTGCCCAGGCCTTGAGCCTAGCACGCACTTGTGCCCAGGCCTTAAGCCTAGCCCGCACTTGTGCCCCGGCCTTAAGCCTAGCCCGCACTTGTGCCCCGGCCTTAAGCTTAGCCCGCACTTGTGCCCCGGCCTTAAGCTTAGCCCGCACTTGTGCCCAGGCCGTAAGCCTAGCCCGCACTTGTGCCCCGGCCTTAAGCCTAGCCCGCACTTGTGCCCCGGCCTTAAGCCGAGCCCGCACTTGTGCCCCGGCCTTAAGCCGAGCCCGCACTAGTGCCCTTGCCTTAAGCCTAGCCCGCACTTGTGCCCCGGCCTTAAGCCGAGCCCGCACTTGTGCCCCGGCCTTAAGCCGAGCCCGCACTAGTGCCCTTGCCTTAAGCCGAACCCGCACTTGTGCCCCTGCCTTAAGCCGAGCCCGCACTTGTGCCCCTGCCTTAATCCTAGCCCGCACTTGTGCCCCTGCCTTAAGCCTAGCCCGCACTTGTGCCCCAGCCTTAAGCCTAGCCCGCACTTGTGCCCCTGCCTTAAGCCTAGCCCGCACTTGTGCCCAGGCCTTAAGCCTAGCCCGCACTTGTGCCCAGGCCTTAAGCCTAGCCCGCACTTGTGACCAGGCCTTAAGCCTAGCCCGCACTTTTGCCCAGGCCTTAAGCCTAGCCCGCACTTGTGCCCAGGCCTTAAGCCTAGCCCGCACTTGTGCCCAGGCCTTAAGCCTAGCCCGCACTTGTGCCCAGGCCTAAAGCCTAGCCCGCACTTGTGCCCAGGCCGTAAGCCTAGCCCGCACTTGTGCCCATGCCTTAAGCCTAGCTGGCACTTGTGGCCCCTGCCTTGATCCTAGCCAGCACTGCACTTGTGCCCAGGCCTTAAGCCTAGCCCGCACTTGTGCCCAGGCCTTAAGCCTAGCCCGCACTTGTGCCCCCTGCCTTGATCCTAGCCCGCACTTGTGCCCCTGCCTTAAGCCTAGCCCGCACTTGTGCCCAGGCCTTAAGCCTAGCCCGCACTTGTGCCCAGGCTTTAAGCCTAGCCCGCACTTGTGCCCAGGCCTTAAGCCTAGCCCGCACTTGTGCCCAGGCCTTAAGCCTAGCACGCACTTGTGCCCAGGCCTTAAGCCTAGCCCGCACTTGTGCCCCGGCCTTAAGCCTAGCCCGAACTTGTGCCCCGGCCTTAAGCTTAGCCCGCACTTGTGCCCCGGCCTTAAGCTTAGCCCGCACTTGTGCCCAGGCCTTAAGCCTAGCCCGCACTTGTGCCCCGGCCTTAAGCCTAGCCCGCACTTGTGCCCCGGCCTTAAGCCTAGCCCGCACTTGTGCCCCGGCCTTAAGCCTAGCCCGCAATTGTGCCCCGGCCTTAAGCCTAGCCCGCACTTGTGCCCCGGCCTTAAGCCGAGCCCGCACTTGTGCCCCGGCCTTAAGCCGAGCCCGCACTTGTGCCCCGGCCTTAAGCCGAGCCCGCACTTGTGCCCCGGCCTTAAGCCGAGCCCGCACTTGTGCCCCGGCCTTAAGCCGAGCCCGCACTTGTGCCCCGGCCTTAAGCCGAGCCCGCACCAGTGCCCCTGCCTTAAGCCGAACCCGCACTTGTGCCCCTGCCTTAAGCCGAGCCCGCACTTGTGCCCCTGCCTTAATCCTAGCCCGCACTTGTGCCCCTGCCTTAAGCCTAGAACGCACTTGTGCCCCTGCCTTAAGCCTAGCCCGCACTTGTGCCCAGGCCTTGAGCCTAGCACGCACTTGTGCCCAGGCCTTAAGCCTAGCCCGCACTTGTGCCCCGGCCTTAAGCCTAGCCCGCACTTGTGCCCCGGCCTTAAGCTTAGCCCGCACTTGTGCCCAGGCCTTAAGCCTAGCCTGCACTTGTGCCCAGGCCTTAAGCCTAGCCTGCACTTGTGCCCAGGCCTTAAGCCTAGCCCGCACTTGTGCCCAGGCCTTGAGCCTAGCACGCACTTGTGCCCAGGCCTTAAGCCTAGCCCGCACTTGTGCCCCGGCCTTAAGCCTAGCCCGCACTTGTGCCCCGGCCTTAAGCTTAGCCCGCACTTGTGCCCCGGCCTTAAGCTTAGCCCGCACTTGTGCCCAGGCCTTAAGCCTAGCCCGCACTTGTGCCCCGGCCTTAAGCCTAGCCCGCACTTGTGCCCCGGCCTTAAGCCTAGCCCGCACTTGTGCCCCGGCCTTAAGCCTAGCCCGCACTTGTACCCCGGCCTTAAGCTGAGCCCGCACTTGTGCCCCGGCCTGAAGCCGAGCCCACACTTGTGCCCCGGCCTTAAGCCGAGCCCGCACTTGTGCCCCGGCCTTAAGCCGAGCCCGCACTTGTGCCCCGGCCTTAAGCCGAGCCCGCACTTGTGCCCCGGCCTTAAGCCGAGCCCGCACTAGTGCCCTTGCCTTAAGCCGAACCTGCACTTGTGCCCCTGCCTTAAGCCGAGCCCGCACTTGTGCCCCTGCCTTAATCCTAGCCCGCACTTGTGCCCCTGCCTTAAGCCTAGCCCGCACTTGTGCCCCAGCCTTAAGCCTAGCCCGCACTTGTGCCCCTGCCTTAAGCCGAGCCCGCACTTGTGCCCCTGCCTTAATCCTAGCCCGCACTTGTGCCCCTGCCTTAAGCCTAGAACGCACTTGTGCCCCTGCCTTAAGCCTAGCCCGCACTTGTGCCCAGGCCTTGAGCCTAGCACGCACTTGTGCCCAGGCCTTAAGCCTAGCCCGCACTTGTGCCCCGGCCTTAAGCCTAGCCCGCACTTGTGCCCCGGCCTTAAGCTTAGCCCGCACTTGTGCCCAGGCCTTAAGCCTAGCCTGCACTTGTGCCCAGGCCTTAAGCCTAGCCTGCACTTGTGCCCAGGCCTTAAGCCTAGCCCGCACTTGTGCCCAGGCCTTGAGCCTAGCACGCACTTGTGCCCAGGCCTTAAGCCTAGCCCGCACTTGTGCCCCGGCCTTAAGCCTAGCCCGCACTTGTGCCCCGGCCTTAAGCTTAGCCCGCACTTGTGCCCCGGCCTTAAGCTTAGCCCGCACTTGTGCCCAGGCCTTAAGCCTAGCCCGCACTTGTGCCCCGGCCTTAAGCCTAGCCCGCACTTGTGCCCCGGCCTTAAGCCTAGCCCGCACTTGTGCCCCGGCCTTAAGCCTAGCCCGCACTTGTACCCCGGCCTTAAGCTGAGCCCGCACTTGTGCCCCGGCCTGAAGCCGAGCCCACACTTGTGCCCCGGCCTTAAGCCGAGCCCGCACTTGTGCCCCGGCCTTAAGCCGAGCCCGCACTTGTGCCCCGGCCTTAAGCCGAGCCCGCACTTGTGCCCCGGCCTTAAGCCGAGCCCGCACTAGTGCCCTTGCCTTAAGCCGAACCCGCACTTGTGCCCCTGCCTTAAGCCGAGCCCGCACTTGTGCCCCTGCCTTAATCCTAGCCCGCACTTGTGCCCCTGCCTTAAGCCTAGCCCGCACTTGTGCCCCGGCCTTAAGCCTAGCCCGCACTTGTGCCCCGGCCTTAAGCTTAGCCCGCACTTGTGCCCCGGCCTTAAGCTTAGCCCGCACTTGTGCCCAGGCCGTAAGCCTAGCCCGCACTTGTGCCCCGGCCTTAAGCCTAGCCCGCACTTGTGCCCCGGCCTTAAGCCGAGCCCGCACTTGTGCCCCGGCCTTAAGCCGAGCCCGCACTAGTGCCCTTGCCTTAAGCCGAACCCGCACTTGTGCCCCTGCCTTAAGCCGAGCCCGCACTTGTGCCCCTGCCTTAATCCTAGCCCGCACTTGTGCCCCTGCCTTAAGCCTAGCCCGCACTTGTGCCCCAGCCTTAAGCCTAGCCCGCACTTGTGCCCCTGCCTTAAGCCTAGCCCGCACTTGTGCCCAGGCCTTAAGCCTAGCCCGCACTTGTGCCCAGGCCTTAAGCCTAGCCCGCACTTGTGCCCAGGCCTTAAGCCTAGCCCGCACTTTTGCCCAGGCCTTAAGCCTAGCCCGCACTTGTGCCCAGGCCTTAAGCCTAGCCCGCACTTGTGCCCCGGCCTTAAGCCGAGCCCGCACTTGTGCCCCGGCCTTAAGCCGAGCCCGCACTTGTGCCCCGGCCTTAAGCCGAGCCCGCACTAGTGCCCTTGCCTTAAGCCGAACCCGCACTTGTGCCCCTGCCTTAAGCCGAGCCCGCACTTGTGCCCCTGCCTTAATCCTAGCCCGCACTTGTGCCCCTGCCTTAAGCCTAGCCCGCACTTGTGCCCCGGCCTTAAGCCTAGCCCGCACTTGTGCCCCGGCCTTAAGCTTAGCCCGCACTTGTGCCCCGGCCTTAAGCCGAGCCCGCACTTGTGCCCCGGCCTTAAGCCGAGCCCGCACCAGTGCCCCTGCCTTAAGCCGAACCCGCACTTGTGCCCCTGCCTTAAGCCGAGCCCGCACTTGTGCCCCTGCCTTAATCCTAGCCCGCACTTGTGCCCCTGCCTTAAGCCTAGAACGCACTTGTGCCCCTGCCTTAAGCCTAGCCCGCACTTGTGCCCAGGCCTTGAGCCTAGCACGCACTTGTGCCCAGGCCTTAAGCCTAGCCCGCACTTGTGCCCCGGCCTTAAGCCTAGCCCGCACTTGTGCCCCGGCCTTAAGCTTAGCCCGCACTTGTGCCCAGGCCTTAAGCCTAGCCTGCACTTGTGCCCAGGCCTTAAGCCTAGCCTGCACTTGTGCCCAGGCCTTAAGCCTAGCCCGCACTTGTGCCCAGGCCTTGAGCCTAGCACGCACTTGTGCCCAGGCCTTAAGCCTAGCCCGCACTTGTGCCCCGGCCTTAAGCCTAGCCCGCACTTGTGCCCCGGCCTTAAGCTTAGCCCGCACTTGTGACCCGGCCTTAAGCTTAGCCCGCACTTGTGCCCAGGCCTTAAGCCTAGCCCGCACTTGTGCCCCGGCCTTAAGCCTAGCCCGCACTTGTGCCCCGGCCTTAAGCCTAGCCCGCACTTGTGCCCCGGCCTTAAGCCTAGCCCGCACTTGTACCCCGGCCTTAAGCTGAGCCCGCACTTGTGCCCCGGCCTGAAGCCGAGCCCACACTTGTGCCCCGGCCTTAAGCCGAGCCCGCACTTGTGCCCCGGCCTTAAGCCGAGCCCGCACTTGTGCCCCGGCCTTAAGCCGAGCCCGCACTTGTGCCCCGGCCTTAAGCCGAGCCCGCACTAGTGCCCTTGCCTTAAGCCGAACCCGCACTTGTGCCCCTGCCTTAAGCCGAGCCCGCACTTGTGCCCCTGCCTTAATCCTAGCCCGCACTTGTGCCCCTGCCTTAAGCCTAGCCCGCACTTGTGCCCCAGCCTTAAGCCTAGCCCGCACTTGTGCCCCTGCCTTAAGCCTAGCCCGCACTTGTGCCCAGGCCTTAAGCCTAGCCCGCACTTGTGCCCAGGCCTTAAGCCTAGCCCGCACTTTTGCCCAGGCCTTAAGCCTAGCCCGCACTTGTGCCCAGGCCTTAAGCCTAGCCCGCACTTGTGCCCAGGCCTTAAGCCTAGCCCGCACTTGTGCCCAGGCCTAAAGCCTAGCCCGCACTTGTGCCCAGGCCGTAAGCCTAGCCCGCACTTGTGCCCAGGCCTTTAGCCTAGCCCGCACTTGTGCCCAGGCCTAAAGCCTAGCCCGCACTTGTGCCCAGGCCTTAAGCCTAGCCCGCACTTGTGCCCAGGCCTTAAGCCTAGCCCGCACTTGTGCCCCGGCCTTAAGCCTAGCCCGCACTTGTGCCCCGGCCTTAAGCTTAGCCCGCACTTGTGCCCAGGCCTTAAGCCTAGCCCGCACTTGTGCCCAGGCCTTAAGCCTAGCCCGCACTTGTGCCCCGGCCTTAAGCCTAGCCCGCACTTGTGCCCCGGCCTTAAGCCTAGCCCGCACTTGTGCCCAGGCCTTAAACCTAGCCCGCACTTGTGCCCAGGCCTTAAGCCTAGCCCGCACTTGTGCCCAGGCCTTAAGCCTAGCCCGCACTTGTGCCTAGGCCTTAAGCCTAGCCCACACTTGTGCCCATGCCTTAAGCCTAGCTGGCACTTGTGGCCTTTGCCTTGATCCTAGCCAGCACTGCACTTGTGCCCAGGCCTTAAGCCTAGCCTGCACTTGTGCCCAGGCCTTAAGCCTAGCCTGCACTTGTGCCCAGGCGTTAAGCCTAGCCCGCACTTGTGCCCCCTGCCTTGATCCTAGCCCGCACTTGTGCCCCCTGCCTTGATCCTAGCCCGCACTTGTGCCCAGGCCTTAAGCCTAGCCCGCACTTGTGCCCAGGCCTTAAGCCTAGCCCGCACTTGTGCCCCGGCCTTAAGCCTAGCCCGCACTTGTGCCCCGGCCTTAAGCCTAGCCCGCACTTGTGCCCAGGCCTTAAGCCTAGCCCGCACTTGTGCCCAGGCCTTAAGCCTAGCCCGCACTTGTGCCCAGGCCTTAAGCCTAGCCCGCACTTGTGCCTAGGCCTTAAGCCTAGCCCACACTTGTGCCCATGCCTTAAGCCTAGCTGGCACTTGTGGCCTTTGCCTTGATCCTAGCCAGCACTGCACTTGTGCCCAGGCCTTAAGCCTAGCCTGCACTTGTGCCCAGGCCTTAAGCCTAGCCTGCACTTGTGCCCAGGCGTTAAGCCTAGCCCGCACTTGTGCCCCCTGCCTTGATCCTAGCCCGCACTTGTGCCCCCTGCCGTGATCCTAGCCCGCACTTGTGCCCAGGCCTTAAGCCTAGCCCGCACTTGTGCCCAGGCCTTAAACCTAGCCCGCACTTGTGCCCCTGCCTTAAGCCTAGCCCGCACTTGTGCCCAGGCCTTAAGCCTAGCCTGCACTTGTGCCCAGGCCTTAAGCCTAGCCCGCACTTGTGCCCAGGCCTTAAGCCTAGCCCGCACTTGTGCCCAGGCCTTAAGCCTAGCCCGCACTTGTGCCCAGGCCTTAAGCCTAGCACGCACTTGTGCCCAGGCCTTAAGCCTAGCCCGCACTTGTGCCCAGGCCTTAAGCCTAGCCCGCACTTGTGCCCAGGCCTTAAGCCTAGCCCGCACTTGTGCCCATGCCTTAAGCCTAGCTGGCACTTGTGGCCCCTGCCTTGATCCTAGCCAGCACTGCACTTGTGCCCAGGCCTTAAGCCTAGCCCGCACTTGTGCCCAGGCCTTAAGCCTAGCCCGCACTTGTGCCCCCTGCCTTGATCCTAGCCCGCACTTGTGCCCCTGCCTTAAGCCTAGCCCGCACTTGTGCCCAGGCCTTAAGCCTAGCCCGCACTTGTGCCCAGGCTTTAAGCCTAGCCCGCACTTGTGCCCAGGCCTTAAGCCTAGCCCGCACTTGTGCCCAGGCCTTAAGCCTAGCACGCACTTGTGCCCAGGCCTTAAGCCTAGCCCGCACTTGTGCCCCGGCCTTAAGCCTAGCCCGAACTTGTGCCCCGGCCTTAAGCTTAGCCCGCACTTGTGCCCCGGCCTTAAGCTTAGCCCGCACTTGTGCCCAGGCCTTAAGCCTAGCCCGCACTTGTGCCCCGGCCTTAAGCCTAGCCCGCACTTGTGCCCCGGCCTTAAGCCTAGCCCGCACTTGTGCCCCGGCCTTAAGCCTAGCCCGCACTTGTGCCCCGGCCTTAAGCCTAGCCCGCACTTGTGCCCCGGCCTTAAGCCGAGCCCGCACTTGTGCCCCGGCCTTAAGCCGAGCCCGCACTTGTGCCCCAGCCTTAAGCCGAGCCCGCACTTGTGCCCCGGCCTTAAGCCGAGCCCGCACTTGTGCCCCGGCCTTAAGCCGAGCCCGCACTTGTGCCCCGGCCTTAAGCCGAGCCCGCACCAGTGCCCCTGCCTTAAGCCGAACCCGCACTTGTGCCCCTGCCTTAAGCCGAGCCCGCACTTGTGCCCCTGCCTTAATCCTAGCCCGCACTTGTGCCCCTGCCTTAAGCCTAGAACGCACTTGTGCCCCTGCCTTAAGCCTAGCCCGCACTTGTGCCCAGGCCTTGAGCCTAGCACGCACTTGTGCCCAGGCCTTAAGCCTAGCCCGCACTTGTGCCCCGGCCTTAAGCCTAGCCCGCACTTGTGCCCCGGCCTTAAGCTTAGCCCGCACTTGTGCCCAGGCCTTAAGCCTAGCCTGCACTTGTGCCCAGGCCTTAAGCCTAGCCTGCACTTGTGCCCAGGCCTTAAGCCTAGCCCGCACTTGTGCCCAGGCCTTGAGCCTAGCACGCACTTGTGCCCAGGCCTTAAGCCTAGCCCGCACTTGTGCCCCGGCCTTAAGCCTAGCCCGCACTTGTGCCCCGGCCTTAAGCTTAGCCCGCACTTGTGCCCCGGCCTTAAGCTTAGCCCGCACTTGTGCCCAGGCCTTAAGCCTAGCCCGCACTTGTGCCCCGGCCTTAAGCCTAGCCCGCACTTGTGCCCCGGCCTTAAGCCTAGCCCGCACTTGTGCCCCGGCCTTAAGCTTAGCCCGCACTTGTGCCCCGGCCTTAAGCTTAGCCCGCACTTGTGCCCAGGCCTTAAGCCTAGCCCGCACTTGTGCCCCGGCCTTAAGCCTAGCCCGCACTTGTGCCCCGGCCTTAAGCCTAGCCCGCACTTGTGCCCCGGCCTTAAGCCTAGCCCGCACTTGTACCCCGGCCTTAAGCTGAGCCCGCACTTGTGCCCCGGCCTGAAGCCGAGCCCACACTTGTGCCCCGGCCTTAAGCCGAGCCCGCACTTGTGCCCCGGCCTTAAGCCGAGCCCGCACTTGTGCCCCGGCCTTAAGCCGAGCCCGCACTTGTGCCCCGGCCTTAAGCCGAGCCCGCACTAGTGCCCTTGCCTTAAGCCGAACCCGCACTTGTGCCCCTGCCTTAAGCCGAGCCCGCACTTGTGCCCCTGCCTTAATCCTAGCCCGCACTTGTGCCCCTGCCTTAAGCCTAGCCCGCACTTGTGCCCCTGCCTTAAGCCTAGCCCGCACTTGTGCCCAGGCCTTAAGCCTAGCCCGCACTTGTGCCCCGGCCTTAAGCCTAGCCCGCACTTGTGCCCCGGCCTTAAGCTTAGCCCGCACTTGTGCCCAGGCCTTAAGCCTAGCCCGCACTTGTGCCCAGGCCTTAAGCCTAGCCCGCACTTGTGCCCCGGCCTTAAGCCTAGCCCGCACTTGTGCCCCGGCCTTAAGCCTAGCCCGCACTTGTGCCCAGGCCTTAAACCTAGCCCGCACTTGTGCCCAGGCCTTAAGCCTAGCCCGCACTTGTGCCCAGGCCTTAAGCCTAGCCCGCACTTGTGCCTAGGCCTTAAGCCTAGCCCACACTTGTGCCCATGCCTTAAGCCTAGCTGGCACTTGTGGCCTTTGCCTTGATCCTAGCCAGCACTGCACTTGTGCCCAGGCCTTAAGCCTAGCCTGCACTTGTGCCCAGGCCTTAAGCCTAGCCTGCACTTGTGCCCAGGCGTTAAGCCTAGCCCGCACTTGTGCCCCCTGCCTTGATCCTAGCCCGCACTTGTGCCCCCTGCCTTGATCCTAGCCCGCACTTGTGCCCAGGCCTTAAGCCTAGCCCGCACTTGTGCCCAGGCCTTAAGCCTAGCCCGCACTTGTGCCCCGGCCTTAAGCCTAGCCCGCACTTGTGCCCCGGCCTTAAGCCTAGCCCGCACTTGTGCCCAGGCCTTAAGCCTAGCCCGCACTTGTGCCCAGGCCTTAAGCCTAGCCCGCACTTGTGCCCAGGCCTTAAGCCTAGCCCGCACTTGTGCCTAGGCCTTAAGCCTAGCCCACACTTGTGCCCATGCCTTAAGCCTAGCTGGCACTTGTGGCCTTTGCCTTGATCCTAGCCAGCACTGCACTTGTGCCCAGGCCTTAAGCCTAGCCTGCACTTGTGCCCAGGCCTTAAGCCTAGCCTGCACTTGTGCCCAGGCGTTAAGCCTAGCCCGCACTTGTGCCCCCTGCCTTGATCCTAGCCCGCACTTGTGCCCCCTGCCGTGATCCTAGCCCGCACTTGTGCCCAGGCCTTAAGCCTAGCCCGCACTTGTGCCCAGGCCTTAAACCTAGCCCGCACTTGTGCCCCTGCCTTAAGCCTAGCCCGCACTTGTGCCCAGGCCTTAAGCCTAGCCTGCACTTGTGCCCAGGCCTTAAGCCTAGCCCGCACTTGTGCCCAGGCCTTAAGCCTAGCCCGCACTTGTGCCCAGGCCTTAAGCCTAGCCCGCACTTGTGCCCAGGCCTTAAGCCTAGCACGCACTTGTGCCCAGGCCTTAAGCCTAGCCCGCACTTGTGCCCAGGCCTTAAGCCTAGCCCGCACTTGTGCCCAGGCCTTAAGCCTAGCCCGCACTTGTGCCCATGCCTTAAGCCTAGCTGGCACTTGTGGCCCCTGCCTTGATCCTAGCCAGCACTGCACTTGTGCCCAGGCCTTAAGCCTAGCCCGCACTTGTGCCCAGGCCTTAAGCCTAGCCCGCACTTGTGCCCCCTGCCTTGATCCTAGCCCGCACTTGTGCCCCTGCCTTAAGCCTAGCCCGCACTTGTGCCCAGGCCTTAAGCCTAGCCCGCACTTGTGCCCAGGCTTTAAGCCTAGCCCGCACTTGTGCCCAGGCCTTAAGCCTAGCCCGCACTTGTGCCCAGGCCTTAAGCCTAGCACGCACTTGTGCCCAGGCCTTAAGCCTAGCCCGCACTTGTGCCCCGGCCTTAAGCCTAGCCCGAACTTGTGCCCCGGCCTTAAGCTTAGCCCGCACTTGTGCCCCGGCCTTAAGCTTAGCCCGCACTTGTGCCCAGGCCTTAAGCCTAGCCCGCACTTGTGCCCCGGCCTTAAGCCTAGCCCGCACTTGTGCCCCGGCCTTAAGCCTAGCCCGCACTTGTGCCCCGGCCTTAAGCCTAGCCCGCACTTGTGCCCCGGCCTTAAGCCTAGCCCGCACTTGTGCCCCGGCCTTAAGCCGAGCCCGCACTTGTGCCCCGGCCTTAAGCCGAGCCCGCACTTGTGCCCCGGCCTTAAGCCGAGCCCGCACTTGTGCCCCGGCCTTAAGCCGAGCCCGCACTTGTGCCCCGGCCTTAAGCCGAGCCCGCACTTGTGCCCCGGCCTTAAGCCGAGCCCGCACCAGTGCCCCTGCCTTAAGCCGAACCCGCACTTGTGCCCCTGCCTTAAGCCGAGCCCGCACTTGTGCCCCTGCCTTAATCCTAGCCCGCACTTGTGCCCCTGCCTTAAGCCTAGAACGCACTTGTGCCCCTGCCTTAAGCCTAGCCCGCACTTGTGCCCAGGCCTTGAGCCTAGCACGCACTTGTGCCCAGGCCTTAAGCCTAGCCCGCACTTGTGCCCCGGCCTTAAGCCTAGCCCGCACTTGTGCCCCGGCCTTAAGCTTAGCCCGCACTTGTGCCCAGGCCTTAAGCCTAGCCTGCACTTGTGCCCAGGCCTTAAGCCTAGCCTGCACTTGTGCCCAGGCCTTAAGCCTAGCCCGCACTTGTGCCCAGGCCTTGAGCCTAGCACGCACTTGTGCCCAGGCCTTAAGCCTAGCCCGCACTTGTGCCCCGGCCTTAAGCCTAGCCCGCACTTGTGCCCCGGCCTTAAGCTTAGCCCGCACTTGTGCCCCGGCCTTAAGCTTAGCCCGCACTTGTGCCCAGGCCTTAAGCCTAGCCCGCACTTGTGCCCCGGCCTTAAGCCTAGCCCGCACTTGTGCCCCGGCCTTAAGCCTAGCCCGCACTTGTGCCCCGGCCTTAAGCTTAGCCCGCACTTGTGCCCCGGCCTTAAGCTTAGCCCGCACTTGTGCCCAGGCCTTAAGCCTAGCCCGCACTTGTGCCCCGGCCTTAAGCCTAGCCCGCACTTGTGCCCCGGCCTTAAGCCTAGCCCGCACTTGTGCCCCGGCCTTAAGCCTAGCCCGCACTTGTACCCCGGCCTTAAGCTGAGCCCGCACTTGTGCCCCGGCCTGAAGCCGAGCCCACACTTGTGCCCCGGCCTTAAGCCGAGCCCGCACTTGTGCCCCGGCCTTAAGCCGAGCCCGCACTTGTGCCCCGGCCTTAAGCCGAGCCCGCACTTGTGCCCCGGCCTTAAGCCGAGCCCGCACTAGTGCCCTTGCCTTAAGCCGAACCCGCACTTGTGCCCCTGCCTTAAGCCGAGCCCGCACTTGTGCCCCTGCCTTAATCCTAGCCCGCACTTGTGCCCCTGCCTTAAGCCTAGCCCGCACTTGTGCCCCAGCCTTAAGCCTAGCCCGCACTTGTGCCCCTGCCTTAAGCCTAGCCCGCACTTGTGCCCAGGCCTTAAGCCTAGCCCGCACTTGTGCCCAGGCCTTAAGCCTAGCCCGCACTTTTGCCCAGGCCTTAAGCCTAGCCCGCACTTGTGCCCAGGCCTTAAGCCTAGCCCGCACTTGTGCCCAGGCCTTAAGCCTAGCCCGCACTTGTGCCCAGGCCTAAAGCCTAGCCCGCACTTGTGCCCAGGCCGTAAGCCTAGCCCGCACTTGTGCCCAGGCCTTTAGCCTAGCCCGCACTTGTGCCCAGGCCTAAAGCCTAGCCCGCACTTGTGCCCAGGCCTTAAGCCTAGCCCGCACTTGTGCCCAGGCCTTAAGCCTAGCCCGCACTTGTGCCCCGGCCTTAAGCCTAGCCCGCACTTGTGCCCCGGCCTTAAGCTTAGCCCGCACTTGTGCCCAGGCCTTAAGCCTAGCCCGCACTTGTGCCCAGGCCTTAAGCCTAGCCCGCACTTGTGCCCCGGCCTTAAGCCTAGCCCGCACTTGTGCCCCGGCCTTAAGCCTAGCCCGCACTTGTGCCCAGGCCTTAAACCTAGCCCGCACTTGTGCCCAGGCCTTAAGCCTAGCCCGCACTTGTGCCCAGGCCTTAAGCCTAGCCCGCACTTGTGCCTAGGCCTTAAGCCTAGCCCACACTTGTGCCCATGCCTTAAGCCTAGCTGGCACTTGTGGCCTTTGCCTTGATCCTAGCCAGCACTGCACTTGTGCCCAGGCCTTAAGCCTAGCCTGCACTTGTGCCCAGGCCTTAAGCCTAGCCTGCACTTGTGCCCAGGCGTTAAGCCTAGCCCGCACTTGTGCCCCCTGCCTTGATCCTAGCCCGCACTTGTGCCCCCTGCCTTGATCCTAGCCCGCACTTGTGCCCAGGCCTTAAGCCTAGCCCGCACTTGTGCCCAGGCCTTAAGCCTAGCCCGCACTTGTGCCCCGGCCTTAAGCCTAGCCCGCACTTGTGCCCCGGCCTTAAGCCTAGCCCGCACTTGTGCCCAGGCCTTAAGCCTAGCCCGCACTTGTGCCCAGGCCTTAAGCCTAGCCCGCACTTGTGCCCAGGCCTTAAGCCTAGCCCGCACTTGTGCCTAGGCCTTAAGCCTAGCCCACACTTGTGCCCATGCCTTAAGCCTAGCTGGCACTTGTGGCCTTTGCCTTGATCCTAGCCAGCACTGCACTTGTGCCCAGGCCTTAAGCCTAGCCTGCACTTGTGCCCAGGCCTTAAGCCTAGCCTGCACTTGTGCCCAGGCGTTAAGCCTAGCCCGCACTTGTGCCCCCTGCCTTGATCCTAGCCCGCACTTGTGCCCCCTGCCGTGATCCTAGCCCGCACTTGTGCCCAGGCCTTAAGCCTAGCCCGCACTTGTGCCCAGGCCTTAAACCTAGCCCGCACTTGTGCCCCTGCCTTAAGCCTAGCCCGCACTTGTGCCCAGGCCTTAAGCCTAGCCTGCACTTGTGCCCAGGCCTTAAGCCTAGCCCGCACTTGTGCCCAGGCCTTAAGCCTAGCCCGCACTTGTGCCCAGGCCTTAAGCCTAGCCCGCACTTGTGCCCAGGCCTTAAGCCTAGCACGCACTTGTGCCCAGGCCTTAAGCCTAGCCCGCACTTGTGCCCAGGCCTTAAGCCTAGCCCGCACTTGTGCCCAGGCCTTAAGCCTAGCCCGCACTTGTGCCCATGCCTTAAGCCTAGCTGGCACTTGTGGCCCCTGCCTTGATCCTAGCCAGCACTGCACTTGTGCCCAGGCCTTAAGCCTAGCCCGCACTTGTGCCCAGGCCTTAAGCCTAGCCCGCACTTGTGCCCCCTGCCTTGATCCTAGCCCGCACTTGTGCCCCTGCCTTAAGCCTAGCCCGCACTTGTGCCCAGGCCTTAAGCCTAGCCCGCACTTGTGCCCAGGCTTTAAGCCTAGCCCGCACTTGTGCCCAGGCCTTAAGCCTAGCCCGCACTTGTGCCCAGGCCTTAAGCCTAGCACGCACTTGTGCCCAGGCCTTAAGCCTAGCCCGCACTTGTGCCCCGGCCTTAAGCCTAGCCCGAACTTGTGCCCCGGCCTTAAGCTTAGCCCGCACTTGTGCCCCGGCCTTAAGCTTAGCCCGCACTTGTGCCCAGGCCTTAAGCCTAGCCCGCACTTGTGCCCCGGCCTTAAGCCTAGCCCGCACTTGTGCCCCGGCCTTAAGCCTAGCCCGCACTTGTGCCCCGGCCTTAAGCCTAGCCCGCACTTGTGCCCCGGCCTTAAGCCTAGCCCGCACTTGTGCCCCGGCCTTAAGCCGAGCCCGCACTTGTGCCCCGGCCTTAAGCCGAGCCCGCACTTGTGCCCCGGCCTTAAGCCGAGCCCGCACTTGTGCCCCGGCCTTAAGCCGAGCCCGCACTTGTGCCCCGGCCTTAAGCCGAGCCCGCACTTGTGCCCCGGCCTTAAGCCGAGCCCGCACCAGTGCCCCTGCCTTAAGCCGAACCCGCACTTGTGCCCCTGCCTTAAGCCGAGCCCGCACTTGTGCCCCTGCCTTAATCCTAGCCCGCACTTGTGCCCCTGCCTTAAGCCTAGAACGCACTTGTGCCCCTGCCTTAAGCCTAGCCCGCACTTGTGCCCAGGCCTTGAGCCTAGCACGCACTTGTGCCCAGGCCTTAAGCCTAGCCCGCACTTGTGCCCCGGCCTTAAGCCTAGCCCGCACTTGTGCCCCGGCCTTAAGCTTAGCCCGCACTTGTGCCCAGGCCTTAAGCCTAGCCTGCACTTGTGCCCAGGCCTTAAGCCTAGCCTGCACTTGTGCCCAGGCCTTAAGCCTAGCCCGCACTTGTGCCCAGGCCTTGAGCCTAGCACGCACTTGTGCCCAGGCCTTAAGCCTAGCCCGCACTTGTGCCCCGGCCTTAAGCCTAGCCCGCACTTGTGCCCCGGCCTTAAGCTTAGCCCGCACTTGTGCCCCGGCCTTAAGCTTAGCCCGCACTTGTGCCCAGGCCTTAAGCCTAGCCCGCACTTGTGCCCCGGCCTTAAGCCTAGCCCGCACTTGTGCCCCGGCCTTAAGCCTAGCCCGCACTTGTGCCCCGGCCTTAAGCCTAGCCCGCACTTGTACCCCGGCCTTAAGCTGAGCCCGCACTTGTGCCCCGGCCTGAAGCCGAGCCCACACTTGTGCCCCGGCCTTAAGCCGAGCCCGCACTTGTGCCCCGGCCTTAAGCCGAGCCCGCACTTGTGCCCCGGCCTTAAGCCGAGCCCGCACTTGTGCCCCGGCCTTAAGCCGAGCCCGCACTAGTGCCCTTGCCTTAAGCCGAACCCGCACTTGTGCCCCTGCCTTAAGCCGAGCCCGCACTTGTGCCCCTGCCTTAATCCTAGCCCGCACTTGTGCCCCTGCCTTAAGCCTAGCCCGCACTTGTGCCCCGGCCTTAAGCCTAGCCCGCACTTGTGCCCCGGCCTTAAGCTTAGCCCGCACTTGTGCCCCGGCCTTAAGCTTAGCCCGCACTTGTGCCCAGGCCGTAAGCCTAGCCCGCACTTGTGCCCCGGCCTTAAGCCTAGCCCGCACTTGTGCCCCGGCCTTAAGCCGAGCCCGCACTTGTGCCCCGGCCTTAAGCCGAGCCCGCACTAGTGCCCTTGCCTTAAGCCGAACCCGCACTTGTGCCCCTGCCTTAAGCCGAGCCCGCACTTGTGCCCCTGCCTTAATCCTAGCCCGCACTTGTGCCCCTGCCTTAAGCCTAGCCCGCACTTGTGCCCCAGCCTTAAGCCTAGCCCGCACTTGTGCCCCTGCCTTAAGCCTAGCCCGCACTTGTGCCCAGGCCTTAAGCCTAGCCCGCACTTGTGCCCAGGCCTTAAGCCTAGCCCGCACTTGTGCCCAGGCCTTAAGCCTAGCCCGCACTTTTGCCCAGGCCTTAAGCCTAGCCCGCACTTGTGCCCAGGCCTTAAGCCTAGCCCGCACTTGTGCCCCGGCCTTAAGCCGAGCCCGCACTTGTGCCCCGGCCTTAAGCCGAGCCCGCACTTGTGCCCCGGCCTTAAGCCGAGCCCGCACTAGTGCCCCTTGCCTTAAGCCGAACCCGCACTTGTGCCCCTGCCTTAAGCCGAGCCCGCACTTGTGCCCCTGCCTTAATCCTAGCCCGCACTTGTGCCCCTGCCTTAAGCCTAGCCCGCACTTGTGCCCCGGCCTTAAGCCTAGCCCGCACTTGTGCCCCGGCCTTAAGCTTAGCCCGCACTTGTGCCCCGGCCTTAAGCCGAGCCCGCACTTGTGCCCGGCCTTAAGCCGAGCCCGCACCAGTGCCCCTGCCTTAAGCCGAACCCGCACTTGTGCCCCTGCCTTAAGCCGAGCCCGCACTTGTGCCCCTGCCTTAATCCTAGCCCGCACTTGTGCCCCTGCCTTAAGCCTAGAACGCACTTGTGCCCCTGCCTTAAGCCTAGCCCGCACTTGTGCCCAGGCCTTGAGCCTAGCACGCACTTGTGCCCAGGCCTTAAGCCTAGCCCGCACTTGTGCCCCGGCCTTAAGCCTAGCCCGCACTTGTGCCCCGGCCTTAAGCTTAGCCCGCACTTGTGCCAGGCCTTAAGCCTAGCCTGCACTTGTGCCCAGGCCTTAAGCCTAGCCTGCACTTGTGCCCAGGCCTTAAGCCTAGCCCGCACTTGTGCCCAGGCCTTGAGCCTAGCACGCACTTGTGCCCAGGCCTTAAGCCTAGCCCGCACTTGTGCCCCGGCCTTAAGCCTAGCCCGCACTTGTGCCCCGGCCTTAAGCTTAGCCCGCACTTGTGCCCCGGCCTTAAGCTTAGCCCGCACTTGTGCCCAGGCCTTAAGCCTAGCCCGCACTTGTGCCCCGGCCTTAAGCCTAGCCCGCACTTGTGCCCCGGCCTTAAGCCTAGCCCGCACTTGTGCCCCGGCCTTAAGCCTAGCCCGCACTTGTACCCCGGCCTTAAGCTGAGCCCGCACTTGTGCCCCGGCCTGAAGCCGAGCCCACACTTGTGCCCCGGCCTTAAGCCGAGCCCGCACTTGTGCCCCGGCCTTAAGCCGAGCCCGCACTTGTGCCCCGGCCTTAAGCCGAGCCCGCACTTGTGCCCCGGCCTTAAGCCGAGCCCGCACTAGTGCCCTTGCCTTAAGCCGAACCCGCACTTGTGCCCCTGCCTTAAGCCGAGCCCGCACTTGTGCCCCTGCCTTAATCCTAGCCCGCACTTGTGCCCCTGCCTTAAGCCTAGCCCGCACTTGTGCCCCAGCCTTAAGCCTAGCCCGCACTTGTGCCCCTGCCTTAAGCCTAGCCCGCACTTGTGCCCAGGCCTTAAGCCTAGCCCGCACTTGTGCCCAGGCCTTAAGCCTAGCCCGCACTTGTGCCCCGGCCTTAAGCCTAGCCCGCACTTGTGCCCCGGCCTTAAGCTTAGCCCGCACTTGTGCCCAGGCCTTAAGCCTAGCCTGCACTTGTGCCCAGGCCTTAAGCCTAGCCTGCACTTGTGCCCAGGCCTTAAGCCTAGCCCGCACTTGTGCCCAGGCCTTGAGCCTAGCACGCACTTGTGCCCAGGCCTTAAGCCTAGCCCGCACTTGTGCCCCGGCCTTAAGCCTAGCCCGCACTTGTGCCCCGGCCTTAAGCTTAGCCCGCACTTGTGCCCCGGCCTTAAGCTTAGCCCGCACTTGTGCCCAGGCCTTAAGCCTAGCCCGCACTTGTGCCCCGGCCTTAAGCCTAGCCCGCACTTGTGCCCCGGCCTTAAGCCTAGCCCGCACTTGTGCCCCGGCCTTAAGCCTAGCCCGCACTTGTACCCCGGCCTTAAGCTGAGCCCGCACTTGTGCCCCGGCCTGAAGCCGAGCCCACACTTGTGCCCCGGCCTTAAGCCGAGCCCGCACTTGTGCCCCGGCCTTAAGCCGAGCCCGCACTTGTGCCCCGGCCTTAAGCCGAGCCCGCACTTGTGCCCCGGCCTTAAGCCGAGCCCGCACTAGTGCCCTTGCCTTAAGCCGAACCCGCACTTGTGCCCCTGCCTTAAGCCGAGCCCGCACTTGTGCCCCTGCCTTAATCCTAGCCCGCACTTGTGCCCCTGCCTTAAGCCTAGCCCGCACTTGTGCCCCAGCCTTAAGCCTAGCCCGCACTTGTGCCCCTGCCTTAAGCCTAGCCCCGCACTTGTGCCCAGGCCTTAAGCCTAGCCCGCACTTGTGCCCAGGCCTTAAGCCTAGCCCGCACTTTTGCCCAGGCCTTAAGCCTAGCCCGCACTTGTGCCCAGGCCTTAAGCCTAGCCCGCACTTGTGCCCCAGGCCTTAAGCCTAGCCCGCACTTGTGCCCAGGCCTAAAGCCTAGCCCGCACTTGTGCCCAGGCCGTAAGCCTAGCCCGCACTTGTGCCCAGGCCTTTAGCCTAGCCCGCACTTGTGCCCAGGCCTAAAGCCTAGCCCGCACTTGTGCCCAGGCCTTAAGCCTAGCCCGCACTTGTGCCCAGGCCTTAAGCCTAGCCCGCACTTGTGCCCCGGCCTTAAGCCTAGCCCGCACTTGTGCCCCGGCCTTAAGCTTAGCCCGCACTTGTGCCCAGGCCTTAAGCCTAGCCCGCACTTGTGCCCAGGCCTTAAGCCTAGCCCGCACTTGTGCCCCGGCCTTAAGCCTAGCCCGCACTTGTGCCCCGGCCTTAAGCCTAGCCCGCACTTGTGCCCAGGCCTTAAACCTAGCCCGCACTTGTGCCCAGGCCTTAAGCCTAGCCCGCACTTGTGCCCAGGCCTTAAGCCTAGCCCGCACTTGTGCCTAGGCCTTAAGCCTAGCCCACACTTGTGCCCATGCCTTAAGCCTAGCTGGCACTTGTGGCCTTTGCCTTGATCCTAGCCAGCACTGCACTTGTGCCCAGGCCTTAAGCCTAGCCTGCACTTGTGCCCAGGCCTTAAGCCTAGCCTGCACTTGTGCCCAGGCGTTAAGCCTAGCCCGCACTTGTGCCCCCTGCCTTGATCCTAGCCCGCACTTGTGCCCCCTGCCTTGATCCTAGCCCGCACTTGTGCCCAGGCCTTAAGCCTAGCCCGCACTTGTGCCCAGGCCTTAAGCCTAGCCCGCACTTGTGCCCCGGCCTTAAGCCTAGCACGCACTTGTGCCCCGGCCTTAAGCCTAGCCCGCACTTGTGCCCAGGCCTTAAGCCTAGCCCGCACTTGTGCCCAGGCCTTAAGCCTAGCCCGCACTTGTGCCCAGGCCTTAAGCCTAGCCCGCACTTGTGCCTAGGCCTTAAGCCTAGCCCACACTTGTGCCCATGCCTTAAGCCTAGCTGGCACTTGTGGCCTTTGCCTTGATCCTAGCCAGCACTGCACTTGTGCACGCCCAGGCCTTAAGCCTAGCCTGCACTTGTGCCCAGGCCTTAAGCCTAGCCTGCACTTGTGCCCAGGCGTTAAGCCTAGCCCGCACTTGTGCCCCCTGCCTTGATCCTAGCCCGCACTTGTGCCCCCTGCCGTGATCCTAGCCCGCACTTGTGCCCAGGCCTTAAGCCTAGCCCGCACTTGTGCCCAGGCCTTAAACCTAGCCCGCACTTGTGCCCCTGCCTTAAGCCTAGCCCGCACTTGTGCCCAGGCCTTAAGCCTAGCCTGCACTTGTGCCCAGGCCTTAAGCCTAGCCCGCACTTGTGCCCAGGCCTTAAGCCTAGCCCGCACTTGTGCCCAGGCCTTAAGCCTAGCCCGCACTTGTGCCCAGGCCTTAAGCCTAGCACGCACTTGTGCCCAGGCCTTAAGCCTAGCCCGCACTTGTGCCCAGGCCTTAAGCCTAGCCCGCACTTGTGCCCAGGCCTTAAGCCTAGCCCGCACTTGTGCCCAGGCCTTAAGCCTAGCCCGCACTTGTGCCCAGGCCTTAAGCCTAGCCCGCACTTGTGCCCAGGCGTTAAGCCTAGCCCGCACTTGTGCCCAGGCCTTAAGCCTAGCCCGCACTTGTGCCCAGGCCTTAAGCCTAGCCCGCACTTGTGCCCAGGCCTAAGCCTAGCCCGCACTTGTGCCCAGGCCGTAAGCCTAGCCCGCACTTGTGCCAGGCCTTAAGCCTAGCCCGCACTTGTGCCCCGGCCTTAAGCCTAGCCCGCACTTGTGCCCCGGCCTTAAGCTTAGCCCGCACTTGTGCCCAGGCCTTAAGCCTAGCCCGCACTTGTGCCCCGGCCTTAAGCCTAGCCCGCACTTGTGCCCCGGCCTTAAGCCTAGCCCGCACTTGTGCCCCGGCCTTAAGCCTAGCCCGCACTTGTGCCCCGGCCTTAAGCCTAGCCCGCACTTGTGCCCCGGCCTTAAGCCGAGCCCGCACTTGTGCCCCGGCCTTAAGCCGAGCCCACACTTGTGTCCCGGCCTTAAGCCGAGCCCGCACTTGTGCCCCGGCC